>NC_079553.1:22571931-22769431 GCF_015846415.1 Triplophysa dalaica | reverse complement strand
CACACACCAGACTCAACACACACACACACACCAGACTCATCACACACACACACACCATATTTTTGAAGAATGTTGTTGACTGAACAGTGATGGCACCGCTGATCGGTTAACAACATTCTTCAAAATATCTTCTTTTGTGTTCTGAGTTCTGAGCATATCTGAGGAAGAAAGAAAGTCATACAAATTTCAAATGACGAGAGGAGGAGTAAATGATGACACAATTCTCATTTTTGTGTGCTCATAAAGCATAAAGCTCATCATACACACATGTGTTCTTTTAAGGAAGTTTTATAACAACGCACTGTGACAGACGTGTGTGTGTGACAGTAAGAGAGCAGATTTCTCACCACATGTCCAGACAGGTGGAGTAGTCTGTGGATCCGAGCAGGACGTCTGGGGGTCTGTACCACAGGGTCACCACCTCATTAGAGTATGTGTGACTCGGGACTGACTTTGCACGGGCCAGTCCTGCGAACAAACACACACACACACAAAGAAACAACGTTCATGTTTATCAGTGTTATTTAACGGCCCTTAGATAAATGATGTACAGTAAACATACAGTACTTACTACAGTACACACATCTGAAAGAAACTCTCTTACACCTGATGCACCTGTTTACATATGCCAGAGGAGAACTGGCTCTCCCGCTTGAGTCTGACACCTCTCAAGGTTTTTATTTTCTTTTTGTCTCCACTCTTACACACATACTGTGTACATCCATAGTGGAGTTTTGATTCCTTGCCACCGGTACTCACTGGTAGACTGCTGATTTAGTTTAATCCATGAATACAAATAACTTTTGTTTAACAAAACACATGCACCTTAACATATCTTAACAAATAATATTCTTTCCGCACATTTTGTATTATTGCAAATTTTTCTGGTATTTTGTAATTTTAGGCTCCCAGTCCTGATAACAGTATTTGAAATAAAAATATAACTAAATGAAATATACTTCCATTAAATAATTTATAGTTTATGACAATCCACTGACATCAGTGTACATTGCATAGAGGAAAACCATAATATCATGTATTAACACCATATATTCTCTTTGATTTCCCAATCTTATTATTTAAAATGTGATTATGATGTATGTAAAGTTGCTTTGAAACAATGAAAATTGTGAAAAGTGCTATATAAATACAATCATCTTTTATATTTTCTTGTGCTGTATATGCAGTACTATAAGTTGTGCAAACACTCTGAGCTCCTGAAACCATAGCAGATCACATTTATATATGAAAGACCCCCGTAGCAATGTTGATCCAGAGACGTTTAGTTTGAACAAAATCAACAAGTACTTCAACTCATTTGAATATATGCAGCTTTTATTTGGACACAAAGCAAATGATAAGATTATACAGTGTGACGTCAGTTCAAAAAACAGCTTCAACACAATTGAGAGACAAAAACTCAGAAATACTCTGCAGAAATACAACCAGAAGAAACGGTTTTGAAAGTGTATTGTGAAAACACACAATGATTTAAAAAAAGTGTCTGCCAAACGCATAAAAATGTTACAAATATATACAACAGGATTCATTCAGATTTTGATCCTTTTTTCCTCATGATAACTAACACAATGGACTTCATTGGCAGTTCGTGTTAAATTGTGTTGTTTAAATTGTGTCATAAGCTGAGATCAGTATCATTTCTGTCATGTTAAGATCAAACCTCTGCTGAAGGGATTCACATGTGGATGTAAAGAAGTGTTGTTTAATGAAATCATTTCTCTTGACTTTGTGTGTTTGGAGCGTGCAGGGGCATTTAAGTCCTCAGATGGGAATAGCAGCGGAGACTTCACACCACTGTAATTTGCAGTCAATAATCTCTCATGCTAAACAAAGGGTAACGTCAGAAAGAGTGAGAGGCCATTACACCGGACGCGGCGAGAGAGGAGCTCATTTACACAGCGGGGAGGCAGAAGAGCCGAGGTTAACACGCCGAGAGGCTCTAATCATCATTAAAGTAAATTGGTGAGTAATAGTCAGAGCGGGCGGCATCTGAGATGTTAATTGATGAGGGAGACCGAGGGAGGGAGAGATAGAGACAGAGAGAGAGAGAGATAGGGAGGGAGGGAGAGAGAGAGAGAGAGAGAGAGAGTGAGAGAGAGAGAGAGAGAGAGAGAGGGAGGGAGGGAGAGAGAGAGAGAGTGAGAGAGAGAGAGAGAGAGAGAGGGAGGGAGAGAGAGAGATTGAGAGAGATGGAGAGAGAGAGGAAGGGAGAGAGAGAGAGAGATGGAGAGAGAGAGAGAGAGAGAGACAGAGAGAGAGAGACAGAGAGAGAGAGACACGGAGAGAGAGACAGAGAGAGAGAGACAGAGAGAGAGAGACAGAGAGAGAGAGAGAGAGAGAGAGAGAGAGAGAGAGAGAGAGAGAGAGAGAGAGAGGGAGAGAGAGAGAGAGAGACAGAGAGAGATGGAGAGAGAGAGGAAGGGAGAGAGAGAGAGAGAGAGAGCTTGACTCGTCATGAAGAGCAGTGGAGAGGTTATGAAGGTCAGAGATGATGAAGGCAATATCCGGGGGATGAGGAGGAGGGGCGGTCGTCCTTTATTCACCCTGGGGCAGTTGTCATAGCAACGCAGCGGGTGGAAGTGGGGTTGTCTTTGTACAGGAGGTAAAGCACGGGCTGAACTTGGATGAAAGCCCACTGAAGACCACCACAAACAGCTTCCGTTTCAAAGGCCAGATGTGAGAATCACCTGCAGACTGTTGAGGGCTAAACTCACAGATTGAAAGCGGTCAGTCACCCACCCACCGCTTCAGTAAATTATACATCACTCGCTCGCTCACCGTCCTCAAGTCACACCAGACAGAGACTGTGAGAGAGACTCAATCAGAATCACATGAGCAGAATCTGAAGACTGTGACTAAACACACACACACAGTGGAGTTCCAAAACAGCATTTTAAAGACAACATAAAATCAAAGTGATGACACACCACTGTGCTTATGCTAGAATAATGACATCAGATGGTATTATTTAGTTTTTTGTGTTTAAAATAATCAATTGTGAGGTTACCAATGAGTTAAAGTGGCAATCCGCGATCATTCTGGGGTAAAAATCATCAGAAATCAATGATTGAGTAAATACATGAACATGAATGATTGTCTTATCTTACCCTGATTCACAACCGTTAGCTTATAATTATGATTTATCATTTGCGCTGTCAGGTCGCCCCATGCAGGAAATTAGAGTTTGGGGGAGTAAATCTTTGCGTCATTACATCACGTCCGTACACCAGCTAGTTTTTCACATGTGTGTGTGGATGGCGCTGCAGTCTTGCTCATTCTTATTTAAAATTTAAATCATCATCTACATGGCTGTGTTTTAAAGATATCATCTGGGGAATGTCATTTTAACTTCTTCATTGATTAACTTCTGACGCTGATTACATCTGAGGAATCACCTGTAACCTCAAAAAATGAGAGTAATCCCTTACTTTACCTTTTCAAGGGAAAAGTAATTAAATTACAGTAACTAATGACTTAGTAACTAGTTACACCCAACACTGGTCAGGGCCTTTATGTTCCTTTTTTTCCTTGTCTCCAAGAATATGGAAAATAAAGTGTTTCAACAGTTTTTGAGTTAGATTTTTTTACAAGTGATTCTGTTGAATAAAAAGAGCAAATGAGCACATGAACAGCAGAACTAATCCATATTTAATTCAATTCAAATACACAAGCACATTTATTTCACAACCAGAAAATATGAGTCCATATACTCCAACACAAACATTTGAGAGTCTGCAGGAGTAAAACTGTCCATTACCATCCGTCCTTTTCATCTATTCACCTTTAACGGATGTGTGAATAATCTCATGTTCACAGTTATCTGTGTGCAGTTATGAATGTTGAACTCTCGACAGGTGATTTATATGATGTGTGATAGAATCTGATATTAGCATCACATTCATCATATGCAGACTGTATTAACTGACTGATCAATATCTTCATGAAAACTGATCCAGATGATTTATCAACAACAACAAACGGCACATTCATTCTTCCCTCATCTACTGTCAATTTGACAGATAATAATAATAATAATAGTTTGTAAAATAAACATCATAACCAAGATAAGTGTTGACTTTTTGTGCACTACTACAACCAGCGTCTTTTACAATTTAGAGGCCAGATTCTAAGTTGGAGGCTACCCATTTATTTTAAAATCACTTTTTTAACTATTTTATTTTTCAACCAGTAGCGTATTAAAAGAATATATATATTTTTTGTTTATTTATTGTATTTTATTTGTTTAATCAGAACTATTTTACAATCACTAAAAGATTATTTTTTATAGAAAAAGTACATTTAGTTTAGTGTGACGCTACAGATGAATTAAAGCGCATCTGCTCTATAAGAGCGTGCTGTGCCGTTTCTTTTTAAAGTCAGGCGGGTCAGGACGATGGCAGAGACAGAAGGGCAAGAGAAGGTTTGTTAGTATTTCATTCATTTAATATCAGGAAATGTATCTTTGTTCCATTGTTATTGTGTGTTTATTAAAACAACGATTTTCTATAGTGTTGCCACTCTTGTATTATGTTATATCCAGCTTATTCCTTTTTATTCATAAAACTACGTTAAATATAAGCGGGTTTGTCACTGTACTGTTTTATTGTTTATGGATTGTTTGTAAGGAATAAAAATGAGCAAACATGTTGAGCATAAATTTTGTCGTTTAGATGTTAAGATCTAATGTTAAAGGTAAAAAATGTTGTCAAAAGTTTATTAGTCTGTGGAGAAAACATTCATAGCTAAATAATACAAATATAATTTTTTCTCACTGACCCCGATTATGACATTTATAACATTCTGAGTGCTCTAAAGAGATTTTCTTTATCCAGCGATCTCATAACGTTGCGTTTAATGTGGCATATATTTCCATATGAAATAACCCTTACGGGATTTTTTAGCCCCTTATCATGAAACTAAAGTTTCTTAAAGCTTCTTTTTAAAATAATTTTAACGACACCGTTCCCTCAAGTCCCCTTAACATTTAACTCTGGTGCATGTGCGGCGTGACAGCAGGAGAAATTCTCTTTTTCCACTGTTAGCTGAGGCCCCTTGTGTTGTGAAACATAGCAAAGGCCACTACTGACCACAACACTTTTAAAGGCGTCTAAGAAATATAAAAAAACATTCTCCTGTGACATCACAGGGACAAGAAAAGATGTTCATTCTGTAAAATCTGAATCTGAAGCAGAAGTTACGTTCTTGATTCTCTCTGGACAAAGTAATTGAAACATCCACTACACACACACACACACACACACAAACCTGTTTCTGTCCTGAAGACATGAGATCATTACACCTTCAACACTCGTCTCACGGGAGTTCAACACAACACACGGTACATTTCATCAATATGTCTGGAGGAGGAGAGAGGGTCTCATGAGGTCACTGAAGCCCATCTGCCCCCCGTACCGCACCAGACGAATCTCATCCGTGGGTTCATGAGGGATCATGGGACTGTGAGTGGATTCCTGCAGTGTTCCTCATGGGTTCCTCGAGCTCTCTGATGCCCGGAGCACATGTTTACAACACACGTACGCACACAAACACACTCACACACACACACTTACAGCTCTGTAGTCTGTATCTGTTGGTCATGCATTTATACCTCCAGCTAGAGCTGTGACGCATGACGATATAAAGCGTGTGATGGCAGAAATGTAAAGATTTTGTGCTATCGCATTTCTATACTGTAAACAACTTAATATACAGAACATTGAGATCCAGAACAAAACATGGAGTTCAGTCAGTCATGACTGCAGAGTAATGAGCACGACACATAAAGAAACATTCTAACATCTAAAACATCCGCTTTACAACATGAGCTTTAACTCTAATGTTATGTAACATGAAGATGTTTTCAGCTGATTTCAGACGTTGAGTTAAAGATGAAGTGCATCTGTGATGATTTTCATATAACACGGATGGTCAACATATGAAACAGATTTTAATGCACAATGTAGAGGCCAGGATCCACCCGACACAAAAAATCCTTTAATGCACTGCTAGCAGTGGTTTATCCTGCTTATACCATGGTCATTTGTCAAATAAAAGCTGTTCATTCCGATCAGACGGGTGAAAATGACTCATTTGAACTAATTTCTTCAGTTCATTTTAAAGGTTGATCAAACTGACAGGAAATACCGTGCATTAAACAGTTTTAATGTACACCTTCCAGTCGCACAGAATTTAGTATTTAAACAGAACATAGTATAAGAATTTAATTCATTATTTTCCATTAAGTGTCAGAATAAAAGTTTATTTTTTACAATAGAACAAATAAAGAAAAATGTAAGGATTATCAAATGAAAAGTGTAACAGATGTTTGTTTTTTTGGTGAAATAAATATGCACAGGCTAGAAATGCCGGAAGGGCGATTTTTCTGCAGTTTTTCATTACCTTTGTTTCACATTAATATTCAAACAACTATCAAAAACTATGCATTATTTGAAAGCTAATGTTGTGAACTTGCAAGCAATACAATGCTCAAAAACAGGGCTGCTTGTTAATGATATTTGATTTTAAAGATATCATTGAATTTTCACAGAATGTTTTACAGGGTTTTCACAGACTGAGTCACAATTAAAAGTGCTTTGAACCTGCGTTGGTGGCTAGATTAAATATTTAATCCTTTGATAAAGTTGAATTGATGTGACACAGTTCTTCATTCAACTTTGAGCAAACACGAGTGATGTGTTTTATAAACGTTAAATATAAAAAACGGTACACGGTACATCTGGCTACAATATAAACCCACACAAACACACATTGCTGTGAATGTTCACATTATGGTGTACAGATGATGAAGTCTTAGAACACAAGAAAGCAGTTCATCCTGTTTCAGCACACTTGTGGGGGTCATGAGGGGTTGTTTAGAGCCTCTGATGACAGATCGGCTTCTAATGACCCCGCTGGGGCCGCTGGCACGACTTCAGGACCACTGTAGAGCTGAAGCGACCAGCCGGAGAAACACACCATATGCTGCAGACCGCCGCTCCAAATGCCTCCTCAGCTGTCTGAGGACACTACGCTACCAAAAATACACCGAAAATCTGTGTGTCCCGCCTGCCTCACACCGCCTCTAATGGAGCGGATGAAACAACGTCTGCTGGTCAATCTGTCTGTCTCGCTCGCTCACCGCTTCTCCATCTCTTTGTTTGTTTGCTTCACCTTTCGTCTGCCCAGTTTGATCTGTCTGTTATCTTCAGCTCTTATCTGTCAGTCTCAGCTGTCTGAGGTTTATCTTCAGCTACGACACTGATGACTGAAGCCCTCACACTGTACATTTACACATAAACATCAGTGTGTGTCTGTCACGAGAGCTTTAAACCCGACCCGAGAGCTTCATTAAACTACAGCAGAGCGTCTGTGGGTGGATTTTTATTTTCGGACATTCGTTTTCTTTTTTTTTGCTTGGTGTCTGTGAGAAAGGCTTACCGAAGTCGGCCAGTTTGAGTTCTCCCGTCTCACTGATGAGCAGGTTTTGAGGTTTCAGGTCTCGGTGAAGGATGTGCCGTTGATGGATGTAGGACAGACCTCGCAGTAGCTGGAAGAGGAACAGCTGCGGACACAGAAAACAGATTCCATCAAAAGAAGAAAACCTCTTGTATCATCTGCAGACATCAGGCACAGATATATATATCATTTAAACCCAGATTACCAGAATTCATCAAACACGGATTCTTCATTTAGGGATGTTACTTATTCTCATCTTCCGTACATAAATCTACAGCCATATATGTTCTATATATTATAAGGTGTCTATTCTAACCTCAATACATTTTGGGTTTGTTGGACAGCTGGAGTGAAGAATCGATGCACACAAACACATTTGAAGCAAACGCCAAAACCCACTTAACACCTCAAGCGTGAGCCCTTGAAGAAATCTAAATACCCTCTCTGACAAATGACAACTCTCACAGTTTCAGCCAATTAACTGAAGCACAAAAGCGAGGAGTCCAATCAGAGAACGACACTGAGGTCAGAGGTGAAGTATTCTACAGTCCAGACGGGGGGTTGTGTGTTTGCTCATTTACGTAACACATCTCTCACGGCCCTCCCGTCTCGTTATCAGACACACAATTTGTGGCGCAATATCATATTCACAATATATTTACAATGATTTTACCTGTTATGTTGGTAAATATATATCATACAGTATCTCACAGAAGAAAGTTCACCCCTCACATTTGAGTAAATATTTGATTATATCTTTTCATGTGACAACACTGAAGACATGACACTGTGCTTCAATGTAAAGTAGTGAGTGTACAGCTGTGTGTACAAACAAACGAAAACAGAGGCAATTTCAAAAAGTTACACTTTGAGACCCATTTTCAAAAGTGTCCATGTAGACGGACAGCCAAAACGTATAAAACTTGTGTAAACGGCCTTATTATAAATATACTACAAAAAATTTCAGAAATTGGTTTTGAACTTTTAACACGTACATAAATACGTAAATAAATCACAAATATTAAATATTGAAATATGCAATATTATGGATATTATAAGCTATTTTGTTTAACTATATCTCTTATGTGTATACAGTATGTGAATGAGTGAGAGAGAGATTTAACAAAACCTTTATGATAAAAAACATCTATCATATACACAATACAACCCTCTATTACCATACACAAACAAATAAGATGACTTAAAAATCATAAAGTATGGGTAAAAATCCATTCACCCTCAAAAACAGAACACAGAACCTCATTACAAGACTAAATACATTAAAAAGAAGCAAGATCATTAACAGATTTATAATAATAAATATAAACCCAAACTCTTGATTTCACCAGATTGGAAAACAAGACTACCAAATTCTGACATCATTCTGTTCTATTTTCTTTTTCCTACTAACATAAATGGCTTTGCTTGGCCCAACACAAAATCCAAAAGTTGACAAAGAAATCTTTCTTTCCTCACATATTTGAAGCCCAAAAGAAATGTCTCAGAAGAAAACATCTCATTACAACTCTACAAACTCACCTACAATCAAGAATACCGGTTCCAACAATTAAAAAAAACATTTTTTTTCTTTGACAGAGCAAAAGGGACATAGAGAAGCAACATCATGGTTTAAAACTGAAATGAACCTCCATTGTAAATCACCTGCTCTTTTGGTCAACGGTGGTTTATATAAGGATAGGCTCACTCAGGCTTTGTTCTCTGATCTTAATAACATAACGCCAGGGAGAATCAGCTTTTCCATTCTACCCGTTTTGCTAAAAGCTAAAACACAAGCCTTACACAAAGATTTACCAGTACTTAAAAAAAAGAATTGGCACACAGAGATTTAGTATTTTCGAAAAAGAGGGAAGGAAAACCCCTCTAAATTCACAGACAAAAAAACAAGGAAATGAGTCTTTAGAATTAGGAACACAGGAACCTGCACAAAAATCAGTTAACAAGTTGTATTAAGAACAGCTTTCCAATTCATCTGCAGCTGAGCAGACAAGCCAATTGACCTTGTTCTCAAGTGTTGAGCCAATGCCGCTTCAATCTTAAAGTTCGTCCCCAAAATGTCCAATCATTGACTCAGAGTAATAATATTGTGTTCCAACCGCAGTCTGCTCAGTCCAGGAAAAGAAAACCTGTCCATTAGATCCAAACAAGAGCCAAACATTAAAGGTTCCTCTAGTCACCAAAAACATGAGATGAGTTTTAATAGCATAAACCTTCCATGACCGACACACCATTCTAACACACGTCTGCTAATGACAGTATTTATGAGATTCATTCATCCTCTTCATTATAAGACCTCCTCAATAAATCACATCTGAATATGATGTCATAAGCGCTGTGTCAGAGTCATGAATATCATCAACACTTCTTCTGATCTTGAGATTTGTGCCTGACCACATTGCAACCACCTAGAAACGGCTTAGCAACCAAACAGTACAGAACATCCTAGCCGTACACATACATCAACATCACATCACACGATCAATCACAAGAAATATGCTGAAGAGTTCCCTTTCTGTCGGTCTCTCGACGTTGTGTCGAGAACGACAGATGGGGTTCGCCCTTGAGAACCAATCAACTCTGACTACTATAGAAAAGGCCAATGAAATTTGGCGAATGCAATTTGCATGCCGGGCTCCGCCCCCGGAAATCCGGTATAAAAGGAGGCCGGCGTGCAGCATTCACTTACCTTTTGTTCTTCAGAGCCATCGCTCATGAGTACAACTCAGGATTCAATCCTCTACAACTACACGCTGGTGCTACGACGTGTTACAGCGGATCGTCCCTTCCTGCAGCGACCTTCCCCTGGGCGTCTCGGCGGTTCCGGAGGTGTTAGAGATTTTTTCTAAAAGTCCTTTTCAGGACTGACTGAGCATTCTCCAGCGCGGCATGTCCCGCTGTTCTCTTGGGTGCGGCACCCTCATCGAGGAGGGGGATGGACACGATCGCTGCATTAGGTGTCTGGGCGTCCAGCACACTGAAGCAGCGTTCGTTGACACATCTGCCTGCACTGCGGGCAGATTGTCATTCAGAAGTTGCGGTCACGGGTGGCTGTCTTCCTACGGGAACCAGCCACCATTTTGTCTGCTACCCGGGCTGTGACATCTGTGGCTACGGCCCCGATGACCACCCACGTTAGCAGCGTTAGTGATACGGGGAACTCTGCGAACGTAAACCCGCCAGCCAAGTGCTCACGGGCCGATCGCACCCCGATTCGCTCTTCTGAACGTTCCCCAACCGGCGGTGGCATACCGTCCGGATCCTCACGCACACACTCGGAAACGATATGTGACGTAGATGAGATGTCGCTCGCAGCATCGGAGGGAGACTGGCATCCGACTCTGCCGAATCCAAACTCCACCCCCAGCGGTCGAGTTCAGGAGGAAGCAGAAGTGATGTCATCCGTGCTAACCCGGGGATACGTGGTTCCCGAGGTCGGTGCGCGGTGCAAACCGCGCCCACCCCGGGTGCCATGTTTTTCCCGGAGGTGCATGAGGAGCTGTGTAAAACTTGGAACGCTTCACTCACGGACCGTTCCAGTGAAACCAGCTCCGGCTCCCTTACTTCCCTCGATGGTGAGGCAGCCAAGGACTGCGTCGAGATCCCCCGGGTGGAACGTCCGCCTGCGGTGCACCTGTGCCGCGGACGGCTACCACCTGGGGGGGGATCGACCACTCCTACCGTCCAAAGCACGTAAGACTTCGGCATCACTGGTGTCGAAAGCTTGCGATGTTGCGGGCCAGGCTGCCTCCTCTCTCTATGCCTTGGCCATCCTGGAGGTCCGCCAGGCCAGGGCGTTGAGAGGGCTCCACGAGGGTAAGGCCGACCCGGGTATAATGCAGGATCTCCGTGCCACCGCTGACAGCGCTCTACGGGCGACTAAGGCGGCGGCACGGGCCCTGGGTCGGACGATGTCCACGGTAGTGGTCCAGGAGAGACACCCCCGGCTATACCTTGTGCAGAAGAGTGACAGCAAGGAAGTCCGCTTTCTTGATGCACTCATCTCGCAGGGTGGGTTGTTGGTAACACCGTCGAGGACTGCGCTCAGCAGTTTTTTGACGGCGAAGCAGACAGTGGCAATTAACCACATTTTTTTCACGCCGCGACTCGGCCGCCTACAGGCCTCCGAGATCTCACGTGACGTCTGCTTCCCTGCAACCCAGGACCCTTTCGACATCGGCTCCGGTTCCTGTGCCCCCACAGGCGGCACCCCGGAAGCAGAGGTCGAGGGGGAAACCTCCACCCCGTCAGCAACCTCCTCGCGAGAAGGGACACTGACGGGAAGACCCCAGGGAGAACAACATCGGGCCCGAACCCTCACAGCCACGGCTCTGATCGGTCGGTACGGGACGACTCCTGCCTCGTCACCAAAGCCGGGCCCTTGTTAGGGCTTGGCGCCCACTTACTCACTGAGTTTTCTGTTCTCCCCGGGTTTACTTGCAGCCGATCGCACACTCCACTGGACTGTGCTCGGCGAACCGACCTCACACCCTGGCGAGGCGTGAGGTCGTACACATACGACAGCCGTCACCACTCTCAAACCGACAGTGCGTGCCGTTGTCCCGCCAGGCAGGTCAGCAGGCGGAGCAAAAACCTTCCCTCCGGGGACTCCCCGCGACATGGTTAGCTCCGCCAGCCGACGAACCACCCCCCGTGGGAATGATGAAGCAGACCGTCCCCTTGGTCACCCTGTCACAGTCCCTGGGAGCTCGAGAGCTGCCCACACTGTCTCGCTGGCTAATGAGGGCGGACCGTCTTGGTTACTCGATCCAGTTCGCCAGAGACTCACCCAAGTTTCGGGGCATCATCTCTCCCTCTGTCAGAGGCAGGGACGCCTCCGTACTTCGGGTAGAGGTCACCACCCTTCTGGCAAAACAGGCATCGAGTTCGTCCCTCAAAACCAAGATGTTCAGTGGGTCACCACCCGCACTTCATCGTTCCCAAGAAAGACGGCGGGTTGCCCCCAAAGGCTGCGTACCCTGAACAGAGCACCTTCACAAGCTGCCATTCAGGGTGCTCACACAGAGGCGCGTCCTGACATCTATGAGGTGTCAGGATTGGTTCGTGGCAATCGACCTGAAGGACGCTTACTTTCATGTCTCGATCCTCCTCGACACCGGCCGTTCCCACGGTTCGCGTGCGAGAGGCGGGCATATCAGTACAGAGTCCTCCCTTTCGGTCTGTCCCTGACCGCCCTTTCTCCCTGAGAGGAAGGCGAGCGGGTACTAAACTATCTCAGCGACTGGCCTATCTTGGCACACTCGCGAGATCTGTTATGTACACAAAGGGACCTGGTGCTCCGGCACCTAGGTCGATTGGGACTCCAGGTCAACCAAGAGAGGGGCAAGCTCTCCCCAGTGCAGAGCATCCTCTTTCTCGGTATGGAACTCAGCTCTGTCACCATGTCGGCACACCTGTCCGCAGTTGTGCCCAACCAGTGTTGAACTGTCTGAAATGAACATTTTAGGCAGACAGCGGTCCCCCTGAAACAATTCAGAGGCTCCTGGGACACATGGCGTCCTCGCGGGTTAATACCCCTCGAGTTGATGCACATGACACCGCTCCAACATTGGTTTCAGAGTCGAGTTCCGAGGAGAGCGTGGCACACCGGCAGCAGGCGCATGGTGATGCCGCCCTGCTGCCGACGCACCATAACCCCTAGTCTTTATGACTTTTTCGACGGACTCAGGTCCCTCTGAGCAGGTTATGAGGCAGGTCGTGGTGACGACTGAAGTCTCCCTGCAGGGGTGCGGTGTAGTGTGCAACGGGCACGCAGGTGGGGTGTTGGACGAACCCCCGCCTGCGCTGGCATATCAATTGCCAAGAGTTGTGGGCTATGCTACTTGCACTGAGCAGGCTACGGCCTCTCGTGCGAGACATGCACGTGCTGTTCCGAGGACAGCACTATAGCTGTAGCGAATACAGATCGTCAGGGTGGCGTTCGCACACAGCAGCTAAACACAACTTGCTCGACGCCTCCTCCGGTGGAGTCAACAGGTGACTCGTTCCCTGCAGGCCACACACCCCGGGCAAACTGAACTAGACAGCCGACGTGCTTTCTCGCCAGTTTATGCCTCGTGGAGAGTGGCGACTCCACCCCCGTGCAGTCCAGCTCATTTGGAGGCTGTTCGGGTAGGCCCAGGTAAAACCTGTTCACCTCCCGTAACACCACCATTTGCCCGCTTGATAGTCCCTGCCCTCGGCACGGATATCCTTGCGCACAGCTGGCCGCGGGATGGGCGGAAGCACACCTTCCCCCCCCCAGGAGCCTTCTTGTACAGACTCTGTGCAAGGTCAGGGAGCAGGAGCACCAAGTGTTATTGGTTACACCACACCGGTCTAACCGCACTTGGCCTCAGAGCCGATGCTCTGGACAGCGACTCCCCCTGAACCATTCCCCTGACAGAGGACCTGCTCTCTCAGGGGAAGGACACGTTCTGGCATCCCAGATCAGACCTCTGGAACACCCATGTCTGGTCTCTAGACGGGACGAGAAGATCCTAAGATGGCTACTCCCCCTATACGGCTGAGACCATCACCCAGGCTAGGGCCCCATCTACTAGGCGGTTACACGCCTCTAGACGGTGCCTCTTCTCGTCCTGGTGTCTTTCTCAACGAGAAAGACCCACTGAGGTGCTTGATCAGGATTGTGTTCCCCTCCTCACGAGACTGGAGACTAACATCTCCCTTCCACACTGAAAGTGTATGTAGTCGCTATTGCCACTCATCACGACTCAGTCGGTGGAAAGTTTCTAGGGCAACACGACCTGGTCACCAGGTTCCTAAGCAGCGAGAGGGCGGAATCCGCCTCATCTCCGCTCCATACCCTCTTGGGACCCTAAGTGGTCCTGGGGAGCCTCAGGGCCCCCCAAAGAGCCCCTCGGAGGTTCCGATCTTCCTCATAGAGTAAGACGGCCCTCCTGACGGCGCTCACTTCCTTCAAGAGGGTAGGGGACCACCGAGCATCCTCCGTGTCCCTGGATTGCCTTAAACTCGGCCCTGGAAACTCTCACGTTATCTTGAGACCCAGGCCCGGATGCGTGCCCAAGAAGTTCCCACTACTCCCTCCGGGGCCAAGTGGTGAACTTGCAGGCGCTCCCCATAGGGGAGGAAGACCCAACCCGATTAGTGTTGTGTCCAGAACGTACTGGACCGCACGCAGAGCTCTGAAGCTCTGACCAGCTCCGTGTCTGTAGGAGGACAGCAGAAGGGGAAGGCTGTCTCCAAACAGAGGCTGGCGCACTGGGTCGTGGACGCCGTTACGACGGCATTCCGATCTCAGAATCTCCCATGCCCATTGGCAGTGAGGGCTCACTCCACACGGAGTTTAGCCACCTCCTGGACACTGGCAGAAGCGCCTCTCTAGCAGACATCTGTAGAGCTGCGGGTTGGGCTATGCCCAAACACCTTCGCAAGGGTTAACAACCTTCGCGTAAACCCGGTGTCAGCCCACGTCCTGCGTGGCGACATGTAGGACTGGCATCCGGGGGGGCGTATGCCTGCGAAAGCACCTTTCCACCCTCTAACAGGTTGGGTCAGTGTGCTATTTACCTTTTCTTCTTACCCGAACACATCGCTAAGAAACTGGTACCTCACCAGCCTCCCTTCTTACCCAGACACTGGTTAAGAATAGGCATTCCATCCATCACCAAACAAGCACCCCCTGGGGGCTGGCTGGGCAGAGCAGCCTTCCCCCTTAGGCCGGGATACCATGTGAGCTATCACAGATAGCTCTAACCGGACCTAGTCCTACCGGACGTCTGTAACACCCCCTCCGTGGGCTGTTCCGTCTGATGTATCCTCATGAGAATGGTTCCCACTCCTGGTAACCCATGAGCTTCCCCAGGTGGGCCTCCACCTCGCGGTTAACTACTCAGTCCGCACGTTCCATGCGTTCTCCTCCAAGGACGAGACCATACCTATATCCACCATATTCCTCCCCACGGGTAGGAGGTGGCCTCTGTAGCGCTTCTCTGATTAAGAGTCGCGCTTACCCGGTGTAAACTGATCTGGACGGCCTCTCGCCTATAGAGAGCTAAGGCCCCGTCCGTGAAAGTTACCGGTCAGGGCTGTACCCATCTTTCTCCAAGAAAGCTCTGGAACCCCCCGACCACCACACTGGAAGGTTACAGTCTCACGAAAGCTTCGAGATGACACGCCCAGGCTTGTTACCGTCGCTTCGCTAGAGATTGTGACGCGATACAGCGTTGTGGCGTTTTCCATAGGCAACCCCATCTGTCGTTCTCGACACAACGTCGAGAGACCGACAGAAAGGGAACGTCTTGGTTACGTATGTAACCTCAGTTCCCTGATGGAGGGAACGAGACGTTGTGTCCCTTATGCCACGAACACGTATCGTATTCTGCTGCAGTTTGAGAGGTCTCAGGCTCTTCAGAACAAAGGTAAGTGAATGCTGCACGCCGGCCTCCTTTTATACCGGATTTCCGGGGGCGGAGCCCGGCATGCAAATTGCATTCGCCAAATTTCATTGGCCTTTTCTATAGTAGTCAGAGTTGATTGGTTCTCAAGGGCGAACCCCATCTGTCGTTCTCGACACAACGTCTCGTTCCCTCCATCAGGGAACTGAGGTTACATACGTAACCAAGACGTTTCACATGGAGAACACACAACGCTTTAGCTCCTGCGCTTTCAAATCTGACATCCCACCATTTCTCTTCCTGTGGATTTATTTTATAAACCAAATGAAGTAAATGTTTAAGTAAATGTGTGAGTTTCTCTCAGAGTGTAGACTGACTACACTAGCGTAATGTACTGACAAGCAGCCGACACAACGGGACGTGAATCTTCTCTCTTATGAAACACAGAAAGTGTCTGATGAGCGATGACCAAAAAAAAGCACTAATACTTCTTTAACACCTCATAAACCCCCCAAAAAGACCAAAGTGTGTGTTACCATGATTTAAAAAGAGTAACACAAAGCTTTGAGCCACAATAAAATAACATATAAATAAAATATACAGTGTAAGTGGATATCCTGCAAACACTGCATTAGAGCTGAAGTCTTACAGTAACGTCAAAAGAGATCAACTCTAATGTCAGGAAGACATTCGGTCTTTGGTTTTAATGAGGCGTGTCGATGATCCATCAGCAGCACACCTGCTCCACAGCTCAATGTCTTCACTCTCTGTGAGAGACTCAAACCACACTTACATCAAAAACATCTCTCTCTTTATTTCCCCTTTAAACATTTGGCTAGAAAAGCATCTAGATTTGGGAAAATCAATGGCAGATATTACAATTAAGCCGCATAGATTTACCTCAAAATTCCCATAATGCACCTCTGTGGTCAGAACCACCTGGCTTTGAACCAGATTGGTTTTAGTTTCTTAGCTACAGTACACTGGTCTGTAAACCAAATTCTGAAAGCAAAAATCATCCTCTCATTAAATAATGTGTGATGTGTGAAGAAGCAACAAACACTATGGACTGACCTCAACTGATCTGAATGGAACAGCTGAAAGTGACGGACCTTTGACATCATTGCTCTGTCACTCATGCTACGCCATTGTTGTTGTTTTACAAACTGCTCCTTTAATGTCATTCGATCTTTGAGACAGAGCATGTTTTTTCACCACATTTACTTTAATAAAAGCACACTTCATGTTGATAATGGAAGAGTTGTTGTGGTGTTAATTCACTCTTTTCTCTGGAGGTGACAGCCGGCTGTCATTATTCATTTATTCATGTAACGGGTCTCATTAAAGCCACCTCACACATCACGTGAATCAACACAAGCACACAGTCCTTCTGGCATTATAACAAGAACATGGATGAGATGTGATTATTTCTAGCGTAAACGCAGCATATGTACAGGAGCTCTGGGGTTGGACAGCAGCCCAGAATGAAGGGTCTGGTCAGGGACGTGCACCTCCCTCTCTCTCCTCACTTCATCTCTCTGACGCTTGACCAGTAATTACATTAACAGCCAACGCCGCCGGTGTTCTCTTTGAAATGATAATTCCCTACAACCCGCCACACACAATCTAACGACTTCATGAGCTCCAGCAGTGAATGAAGAACACACATAAATCAGGTGACCGAGGTAATGGATGACATTAAACTCTACACTTCCTGTCTATGGCAGATCATCTCCACTTGAGTGTGTGTTCTGGACTGTTTGAAGTCGAGAGCATCACAAAACAACAGGACGATCGAGACACCTTTGATGTTCAGATCAGCGGAAAGGAACATTGAGCAGCGATCGGGTTTATAAGAACATTCGGTCTGAACTCAAAACAAATCCTGCAAAAAGATTCATCTGCGCACCTACACAAACATCTGTACATTTATCTTTTAACAGATGTTTTATGTGAAGTAAAAGATAATGTAAACCAGGTTCTGTGTGTTTGAGGTCTTCAGAAGCAAAACACACAGCATTTGTGAGTGAAAAAATTGTTCCAAAAATAATACTACAGTATATAGGAAAAAACATAAAGACCGTTGAAACTCATTGGTTCTTGCATGTCTCCTGGCATTAAAAATCCCATAAGTAGTCACGGGACATCACATACAAGCAGCACTGCTTGTTAAAAAACTCTAAATATGAATGGTGCTTTTTGGAGCTTTATCATTTCAAGTCCCATATAAGATTCACAGATTGAATTGAAACTATATGTCCGTGTTTGACTGAAGGAACAACATCATAATAATTTAAGAATACATAAGAAATTAATAAGTGTTGAGAGAATTTGAGCGATTCCTCAGTTTTAGGTGAACTATCCCTTTAAACCTTAAACCCGTTCTTGTCATTTAAAGTGAACTTAACTTAACATGCTTTCGTTCATATGTAAAAGAGTGCCGAATATGAACAACTTGAATCTAATTGGACAATATCTGTCCAAGTGCTTCATTTCAAGCATCTGTAGACCAAAGTAACATCATCCTTCTGTCATTATTTACTCATTTTCATATTAAACCCACACAACAACACACTGTAAAAAATTGCTGTAGATTCTAAAGAAAAAATTCTACTGAAATTTATTGTTTTATCATTTTACTGTAATTCGCAATGCATTATGGGTCAAAAAGAGTATAACAGTTGTTAACAGTATATTTCCCTGTCAACTGTAAACTGATTTACAGCTAAGAGGTGTTTTCACTGTAGTTCATATGGTTTTACAACAATTAACTGTGATGTGGCATTATGGGATGGCGCGGGCTAAGATTTGAAAACTGGTGGACTGGAGCAGGGCAAGAAGAGTTGAAGATAAAAGGCACTATTTTCTCAATTTTTGGTAAGTTAACTTAATTTTACGTCCATAAATATTACAATCTAATGTATTACTTAATGCTGTTTTAGCGATTCATATTTTGAACAGATGTCAGATGCTATTTATTTTATCGACTTGTTAACAACTGTGTGTTATCAGGACATTTAGTGAGATGCAAAAGTGTTTGATTCCAATATTTTTGTCTGTCGAAACGTTACGTTTATTTAGTAAAGGAATGTGTCTTTAACTTTAAATTTCAGGCGAGTCATAGAATCGCGAGGGGCGCGCCGTAACAGCGGTTGAGACGACGAAGCTGAACTGTTATAAGGTAAAACCATCGTAAATATGGACGAATGCTGCAGATTGTTACAGTTTTATTCGACTTTGCTCTCAAGAAAGTATATTTACAGCATTTGCAGTTTGGCAGACCAGACAAATCCGATGAAGTGTTGTTGAGACAAAACTAGACGCACGTGCAGTTAGCTTTCTTGACGAAAAACATTAGTAAAGGCTATATGATATTAGCATCGTTAAATGCTGCTATTTTCTCATTTATTTCACCAGTTTTGATTTCTTATTAGCATTTTCAGTTTGGAAGACAAGACATAATTACTGAAGTGCTGTTGAGACAAAACTACATTAAATGTGCACGTGCAGTTAGCTTTGCTGATGATAAACATTAGAATATATGATTTTAACATCGTTGATGCTGCTATTTTCTCATTTATTTCACTAGTTTGGATTTCTTATTGAGAGCATGTAAAACCAGTGTTTAACAAATCCCTTATTCATAACTAAATTCAAAATCATTTTATTTTCTGTTCAAAGTTCCCATAGTTGTCGTCTTCTTAATATTACTTGAACCTAAATCTGAAAGAGAAATGTTTGACTGTAAATTGTGTCAACATGAGAGCAATACCATTGTAGGTTATACTAAGCATATGAAAGGTCACTGTAATGTTCCAAACTGCTGTTTTACCTGTGGTGTACCTGACTGTTCTTGTGCATTTACCAAATTTGCAGCTTTTAAGTCACATCTATATAGAGACCATACAGGTTATCAGAAGTCTCGTAAAGGTGCCAGATTTGACCAAATAGACACAACACTGATTTGCCAGATTGGATATTGTCATTTCACATGTACAACTCTGAATGACTTAATTAGGCATTTAAAAGGCCATATCGATGAGGGAGGGAAATAAAAATCCAAAATCTTTAAATTACTTAATACATTTTGCCTGTTGTATTTTAGCATACATTTTTATAAAGTGTTTCTTATATTTGTTATTTTTATGAAATTCTCACTGCAACCCAGTGGATGCTGAGTATTGAGGGTCAAGTTGTTATGAATCCACACCCCAATTTTATGGCTGGATTTGCTGCTTTGTTTGCAATTTACTACAACTTTAATCTGGTGTACCGGCACGAGGCACCCTGCACACTTGAATTTGTTTACAGGTAACAGTTAACTTAAATATAAATGTGTATATGTTAAAGGATTAGTTAAATTTCCCAAAAATTTTATTTCTTTCAGTAATTAACTACTGACCTAATTTTCGTAACACAAATGAAGATTTTTTTTTTTAGGTTTCTGAACCCCACATAGAAAGAAAAATAATTGCAACTTTCAAGGTCCAGAAAGGCAGTTAAGACATTGTTAAAATAGCCCATGTGACTTCAGTGGATAAACCGTAATGTTATGAAGCCACGATAATACTTTTTGTGTGCAAAAAAACCCCAAATAACGACTTTATTCAACAATCTCTTCTATGTCAGTCTCTGGCGCTGTTAATGTAAACACAGTGCAGCGATTCCAGGTGCTACGTTAGAACAAAAAGTATTCTCATCACTTCATAACATTAAGGTTGATCCACTGGAGTTACATAGACTATTTTAATGATGTTTTTACTACCTCTCTGGGTCTTGAAAGTTGTAATGGTGGTGTGGTCTATGTGTGGTTCAGAAACCTCTCTGATTTCATCAAAAACATATTAATGTGTGTTCCTGAAAATTAATGAAGGTCAGTAGATAATTAATTACGGAAATGTAATTTTGGGGTGAACTAACCCTTTATAAAACATGCTTATTGTAAAGTGGTATGTTTTCATTAGTCTGCACATGATCCTAAAGCTTCTGCTTGTGTTTTTCTGACTGATTTTTGTGCAGATGTTTTCTTGGAATCAACCCATCCTCTGGTACCAAGACCGACAGAAAAAGTGGAAGGAGATCAGAGAAGAAGAACAACACTGTCAATCCTCATGTGTCTACTCTTCTCAGAAGGCTAATGGACTTTCAATGGTTGAACATGTGAGTTGTCAAATGTGTATATGTATGAAAACATTTTTACATGAGGAGATGTCTATAAAATGACACTTAATTCTTTGTATAATCTTGTTCAGTTAAAATAGTTAAAATGTTTTTATAGGGAATGATGTCAATCAGACTGTAATCATTTTTGTTGTTTTTCACAAATATTTAAACAAAAAGAAGAAATGTGAGTTTTAACAAGAGATGTGACTTAACCATAATGCCACTCTGTTGATTGAGCTTTTAGTTCACCCCAAAATGGAAATTCCTTCATCATTCTGTTTACTAACCCTCAATTTGTTCCAAACCTGAATGAGTTTCTTTCTTCCGTTGAACACAAAAGAAGATATTTTGAAAAATGTTGGTAATCAAACAGTTGATGGCAGCCATTTAATTTCAGCTGTGTAGTTACCAAAATTCTTTACAATATCATCTTTTGTGTTCAACAGAAGAAAGAAACTCATACAGGTTTGGAACAAATTGAGGGTGAGTAAACAGAAAGATGACAGAATTTTCATTTTTGGATGAACTTTCCCTTTAACTTTAATTGAACCCAGAATCTTGCTATTAAGTCTCACAAGTTATTTGGAGTCATTATGTGACTGATATGGAAAAGATTTTCTGTACTTGAAAAAGTAAAATTGTTACCAGTCTTGCAGTAATTTGCTTATTATTTTAATATATATTTTTCTACAACAGCTTTGACTTTGTGTTTGTTTTTTAAATGTTTTCTTTTAATTAAATTAAATGTTTTAATGCATTTACATCAACATAATGGTAAATAATAGAAAACAGTTTACTGTTACAATGATTCTTTTCAGCTTTTTAAATGTTAAACTATTACAGCATCTTCTTGAATATTGGGGGTATTTACAGGATTCTATTGGCAACTTTATCGCCAGGTAAATACTGTACTTTAGTGAAATTACAAAATATTGCTGTAAAATATATATACAGGATTTTATGGGCAACTTTATTGCCAGGTAAATACTGTACATTAGTGAAATTACAAAATATTGCTGTAAAATAAAATACAAGTTTAATTCAATGTTACTGTAAAAAATACTACAAATAACTGTATTTCATATACAACAAATAACTGTAAATTGCTTTACAGTATTACACTGTAATAAATTTTACAGTAATTACCAACATTTTTACAGGACTTTATTGGCAACTTTTTTGCCAGTAAATTCCTGTAAATTCTACAGGAAATTTTTTACAGTGCACTTTACACATCTGTCAACATCCAAAAAGGACAAAATAATAGTCCAAAAAGATATTAAGATAAGATTGACCACTCGCTTTTGTTGACCATTAACTAGGCGTTATCACACTCATTCTCTCTCTCTTCCCTCTCTCTCTCGCTCTCTCTCTCTCGCTCTCTCAGGCTGTCATCAATGATGAATTCGTTTGAATTTCAATAAGGCAGTAAACATGATAAATACTTCATTATATAAATCCACAGTGGCATAAACCTGATGAATTACATAAGCAACATGCGTTCACCTCCTCACCGCGGCCTCATTCTCTCAATCTCTCCTCTCATAAACTCTCTGACACACTCTCACATCACACATCTCACCGTTCTCTTTCACAGCTTACGTTTATCAACACTCTGAATACCAGATGTGCACACACAACTCAAAAGTTATTCATGACCCGACAGAGGAAGAAACTTGTGGTCAGTTTATCAGACAGAACAGAACATTTAAAAACATGGATGAGACAAACACGTGAATGTCTTCAAAGCCCCACAGAGATTCAGTTTATGAGGCAGTGGTTCTGTCAGGACAATTGTTAGTGATGTTTTGACTGACACATGAAAGCGACAAAGAAGAACCACAGATCAGAAGGTGTTTGATATAGAAAACCACAGTACATTAAATGTGTTGTGTCAAAGAGCTCAGGGGATCATCTGAACACTCAATCACACTTACAAATGTAATAAAAACGTCGTCATTGTGAGTAGATGTTCTTGAAAATCTTTATGTTGTGTATACATATTAGATTGTTTTATTAAGATGAATCAAACATCTCTGCTGTTCTTTATCATTTCATTGAGTACATTGAACAGCTTTAATACACACAAGCTTGTGGTCATCATTCTCCTCTCATTCATCAGACAAATAAACATGCTGTACTTTACTTGAACCTTATTTGGCTGAATGATTCCATAAAGAACCTTTAACTCATTCCCCGCCAGCCTCTTTAAAAAAAAATCGCTAGCCTACACCAGCGTTTTTTAACACTTTCACCAAAATTGAATGGCTCACAGTAAATTTTCTGTAAACAATATATGGACAAAGAACTGAGTCTCAGCTTTTAAACAAAAGAAACCGTATTCTTCTATCTTCATTTGTTCGTTTTTTATCATCCCGTAGATATTAAACATCTTCAGAACCTTTCTGTTGCAGAAAAGTAGAGAATAAAGGGATCCCTGGGTATAGAGAGATGTATGGCTTAATATATCAACAATGACTTTATAAATGTGAAGTAAAGTGATCATTCATAAACTTTGAATACAAATATTTTATCTCTGAGGCCGCCATTTTTTTGCATCCAAATACTTGAGTGGTTGCACTTGCAATCTAAACCCGTTCTCTTAACGCTACGGCATACGCGTGTTCCATAGATCTAAATATATATCAGTAAAATATGAGACGTCAAACTAGGAGATACACAGGGACAGTAAGTGGCGGTGTGTCCTCTTGACAAAAGCCAGCCTGCCTGCCATAAAACAAGAACACGTTCAGTTCGTCTGTTCAAGGTAAATACATACATTAAATCACTGCTTTAAACAGCTAAGACTATTTAAGAAATCATCCACTACTATCTTTTTCTTTATTCATTATGAGAATATACTGTTTTTTATTCTGGATTAGACGCAAATGTCAGCGTCTGTCAGATAATGACCGAAAGAAAAGAGAGAGAAAGAGAGAGAGAGAGAGAGAGAGAAGACAGTATCAACACCTCAAAATCTTGATAAAATGCATTTTACAATGATTAAAAAAATATATATTAAATTTGCAATGATATGTTTGTATTGTTTCTGACCAACAATATTAAAATGTATGAAAAAGTGTCTAAATTTCCTATTTATTATTTTAGCATTGTTTAAATATATTTTTTATCTGACCGTATATCTACAGAAAAACTGATTAGTGTGTCTGTGTTCAGTTTGGCTGCCTGTGCGTGCAACCAGATGACATCATCGAAAAAGAAAATGTCGGCCTCCTTAGGTTAAAATGAGCATTACATTAAGGGTTTTTTATGGAAATGAAAATCTTTGATACGTTTCTAACGACAAATGCAATTAGAGTAAGAATATTACAACGTTTTAAGCCATACATCTCTCTATACCCGTGGTTCCTTTTAAAGTTCTTCAAGAGTGTCCTCTGCATGCGTGTCCTTTATTAACCGTGGGCAGCATGAGTCTCTGCAGACCCTGACCACCATTGAAAAATCATTCTGAAAATGTCAAGTGAATCTGCACACGTCTGTCCCGTCTGTCAGTGGACATGAAGTGGGTAAAATGGGTCACATTCTGAACCCGCTCCACTTCTGCTCTACTTCTGACTTTAGCCAGAAAACACTGCAGCTGTCCCTCAAATAACAAAGAGAACAGGCCAGATATCACACTCATTCACTAACACAGCAGTGACAGACAAACACTTACCCTGACATTATCTGGATGAAGACCTCCGGGGTTTTTATCCATGTACTGACACAGATCTGTGTGCTGCACAAAGAGAAAGAAAACACCACAAATCAGACACACACACACACTGATTAAAATATGACTGCAGGTCACTTAGGATAAAAGCATACGTCAAATGTATTAATATAAATGAGCAGACACAGAAAAAATGAGTTGACTTGAACAGTGAAAGATCTGTGTCACACTTAAAATGTTCTCTTTGTAGACAACACACTAGTCTTTAGAACAGAGACAGAGAGAGCCAAGAAATGTGACATTAAAGAGAACAAGATGGGTGTCTTTTTTAACTCTCTTATTCCAAAAAAAATTAATATATGGCCAAATATATTATAATATAAAAAACTAAACATAAAAAAACAACGATTTTATAACTTTTATAACTCTGTTATTCCAAATAAAATAAAATATATGGCCAAATATTTTATAATATAAAAAACTAAACTATAATTAGAAACAGGGTTATTATAGTTAAATTATTAAAACTAAATTAATCTATTAAAAGACTGCTATAAATTGAAGTAAAATCGAACAAGCATCTTAATATTATTTAGAAAACAAACTAAATGAAAATGTGAAATCGTCAGCAATAAAATGAAAAATGTTTAAGCTGATGGACAATAAAATTATAAACTTGAAATAAATCTAAATAAAGTGAAAAGAAATTGAACCTAACTAGAAATTTATAAAAATATTGTATTGTCCGGGTCTCGTCTCACAGTGACAGTAATGTGAATGTCAGGGGTGCGTTTGGCTTCATTGCTCATGTGGTAGTGTGAAAGAACTACCCACAATCCTCTCTTCAGTCTTTAATTCTGCCCACAGACCTGCGGAGTTGATATTTACAAACACCCGCTGCCAGCCACATGCCAGATAAACCTCTTTTCTTTCATGAATAATGCAGTCACACAAGTCTGTCCGTCCGGCGCTTGGGTTTTCTCCCTCTCGTGTCAATCACAATTAACTGCTGGCTGTGGAAAATGAATTGATTTCCTTGTTGTTGCAAAACTCATTGGTTAGCAGCGTCGTGCAGCGCCTACAGAATACACCGCACATTTTCTCCCTGAAATGAGTGTGATGAGATCGCAGCGGTGGTCCCAGATTAATATCAAAAGGAGCATCTCTCGACGGGCCGAGGCTATCACTAGCTAAGCCCTTGTCCAATCTTCATGTTTTGATTGTTTTGCTTTGACGCCCTGCGTGTTAGTTCAGCTCTCATGAATAAACCAAGAGCACCGCTGTGATTTCACACTCATCTCATTTAGCACAAGGATGTAAATTCAAAGGGGAAAATACAGATTAGCCGAGTATGAAAGAGTATGAAATGAGAACCGGTCACCAGAAAATCAAGTCTGCAAGTGAACACAAAATCTTTCCCTACAGCGTTCAAATGAAAGTCAACGACCGGACCACAACACTTCACACAATTATACACAATCCATCAAACACGCAACTTTAACTTGACAATTCACACGGCGGTCAAATCATCATTCAGCACATTTATTGCTAGTACAGGTATCAATAGAGGTTTTGAAACAGGGATGGGTTTTATTGATTCTTATCAAAGCATTTCAAGTATCTTGGTTTTGTTCGCAGGTCAATTAAACTCCAAATCTGACAAAGGTCCTATGAAAGCAGACGACAGACTACAGCCAGTGTGGCCGAGAGCTTTAGATGATCTTGACCTTCATCTTCACACAGACCTCAGAGAAGAACAGAGAACAGCATCATTAACAACACTGACATTTCCAGAGCAGACATTCAGACGCAGACATACAGGACCTTTAAGAAATCTCTGGACAGACGATAAATGAAGTGATTTATTAAAGCGATGCTGGGATGCACCTGCTCACCGTCTCACACACAACACAATTACACAAAAACATGTCTCTCTCTAACACAACCCTTCTTCAAAGATTATTTCACACAAAATCCTGCATGATGTTCTTTCCATAAAACACAAAGATTGTTTTTATTTATAATTCAATGGTTATTAGTTTGTCAATCCAAGATTCAACATTCACTTTAATTCAGTTTCCTGCTTTTTTATGGAAAGCAGTCAAAATACATTTTAGCAGTAGACACATATAAAAATAAGAAATCTATATATTTTGTGCGAGAAAAATAAGATATGCAATATCACAATTTTATTATCACGTTCTGGAAATGTCAAAAAAGTACTGATGTAAACCAAATTATATATTGAGTTCACCTGTTAATGTACTTTTGTTTGATTTACACCAAATAAATAACATTAATATTGGTCATGGCACGTTGAAGGCATGAGGTAAACGTTTCCTAGTTCAGATTAAACACAACCTTCAGTGAGTAAATCAGATTTTCATATAAACACAATGCAGCAAATCATCTGTCTGCGAGTAAGTGTACTTTAGGACCCAGGAGAAACTGCATGACATCTGCTCTCATAGCAGAAGACACAAGCTGAATGGAGTTTCAAACTTGTCATATCACATAATTAAATGAAAAATGATTAGAAATAAACTGTCTGTATAAAAAAAATGTGTGTGTCCGTATGTCCAAATTTTCACAAATGTGCACATTTTGGGATTAAAGTCCTAATTAGTGAAGCACTGTCATCACCAACTCACAGGAGCAGACGTGAATAAACAGTTATGACTGGCGTGATTTTGTTCTGAGTGTCAATACTCCTGATTTACTCTCCTGACATAAATGAACAAAACCCACGTTTCATGTTGCATCTACGGTCTACTCTTGATAACTGGTTGTTGCTGGAGAGGGATTTTCAAGCCCTAACACTGTTAGATTTAACAGTAATAAAATATGCTACGGTAATACAAACCGCTGGACGGGATTATCATGGTAAACCATTAAACCGTTAAACGTTACATCCCCAGTATTAAGATACGTCACATGTAAGAATAACAAACGCTCATTTAGTCTGCAGCTGTAAATAACTTCTCCTTGTGTTTTACATGAGGAAGTCATGTGAGTTTAAATGGACACGTGTAAACGGTGATTGGGGGTGTTTTGCAAGTCT
Source organism: Triplophysa dalaica (assembly GCF_015846415.1). Lineage (NCBI taxonomy): Eukaryota > Metazoa > Chordata > Actinopteri > Cypriniformes > Nemacheilidae > Triplophysa > Triplophysa dalaica. Next base: position 22,741,665 of record NC_079553.1, on the reverse strand, counting down.
TTAGCTGTTTTTGGGTGTTTAACAATGGATGTTCATGTTTCTAATAAAAAAAAAACACATATATTTCAAGTCTATTGTTCACTGCTGTCCCTATTCTCACAAAACGACTGGATCTCTACCGGTCTATATAAACAAAACGCTCTGATTGGTAAAGCTGACCAGGTCTGTCGTGATTGGTTCCCTGCTTAGAGTGTGTGTGAAGATGTCCCACCCATACCATATCAGCGAGTTTTTAGCAATAAACAGTAACAATGGCGTCAACTTCTCTACATCAGTTAAAAACATGCTGATCGATCGAGGTGTAACGGAGGTCTGCTAGTGCATGTGCAAACGTCAATCTTTGTTAGTGGTCGTGAATTTTTTCCTACTATGGCGAGGGAAATGACACCGGACCGAATGTCGTCATAACGGTTATATTATCACTAATGACAGAAGTTTTGCCTTTTTATATTGGACCCGAGCTGGATAATAAAACAGCAGATAGACTAGAAGACATTTGCCAGCAGGACTTCAGAGGAAGTTTCATAGAAGTGTTTAAGAGGTAAGCGCACACACAGACAATATTGAAACTGAAAAAAAACCAGCAGGCAGCCGCAGTGGCAGAACTGTAACATGGGGCGCGAGCGGCAGAGAGACACAACATTCAGCGCATCACACAGCAGTAATGCTGACTTTACATCTGTGAACACCACTCGCTCGGTTTATAAACAAATACTGAACAACATTGACATGAATATTTCAATAAAGTACAGAAAACAATCACATGATCATAAAACAGAAGACTGATTTGTGTAAGATGTAAGTCTGATACTCACCACATACTCAAAGACCAGCGTCAGAGTCTCTTTAGTGTGAATGATGTCATGAAGCAGGACAATGTTGGAATGCTTCAGACCCTTCAGGAGAGACGCTGGAGAAAAAAAAAGATGAAATATTAAAACAATTACAGCCATAAACACAGACATTAAACTCATGACCTCACACAGTGAACTTCAGCACATCAAACTACACAAAAACAGAAAAAATTGTGTGTGCTCTGTGCTGTATGACTTTCTTTCTTCTGCAGAACACAAAAGAAGATATTTTTAACAACAACACAGAACCCCATTGACTTCCATTGTATGAACACAAAACCTGAGACATGAGACATTTCTCAAAATATAATATTTTGTGTTCCACTGAAGAAAGACTCAAGTACAGATTTACAAACACACGAGAGATAAAAAAGAGTTAATATGACTGACGATTTCACTGCAAAAAATGACATAAGTGTCTATATCTTGTTATGTAGTACAAATATCTTAACATTTTTAAATCAAAATACAATTACTGGACAAAATACAAAAATTCTGTCCATGGGATGTGAAAAATAAACTTGAATTAGGTACTTAAGTCAAGAAATTAAGTCAAGTTTATTTTTCTCACCCCATGGACAGATTGTTTTGCTTGTTTTTACCATAAACTTACCAAAATTCTTACATTTTTTCATAAAACAAGACCAAATATCTTCATGTCAAGTAATTGTATTTTGATTTAAGAAGTTTTAAAATCATTCACTAAAAACAACACAAAAATGCTCAGTAAAAATGTATTTTTTTCGCAGTGTTCAATATTGAACTCAAACATTTCTCATCAAATCCAGATTATTTGACCTCTGAAATCTACATTCATTCACACCTCCAGACTCTTCATGTGTTTCAATGAACTAAGCAATTTAGAGAGAAGCATCTGAGACTAAGTTGACACTTCAATGAAACACAAATGAGCAGCAGAACGAATGTAAAACTGTATAAAATGTACCGACGTGACACCACCGCAGGGACTCAGAAATCATTCTCGCTCGTCCTCAGGTGAATATTTCTCTCTGTTGTTTCAGCAAATACGTTCTTCATAAACACAACATAAAAGTCTGTTCTCAGAAGTCTTCAACAAAGTGTTTTTGTAAATTGACTGTGTGTACAAACCAGTTTTCGTTTTTCTTAGTTCAGAAAGATGCTTTTTCAACATATTTAGTGTTAATCAAACATAGCTCACAGAAATCTCATTTCATCAGAAAAACACTCACGATCTTTTAATTTACTACAAACACAACACGGATTTTAAGCACGCGTGTGATGATAAACAATAAACAAATTTGTGAGACTGTGGAAAATTGTGATTAAATGTTAAAAGAAAAACAGCTTTCAACAAAAACACTAGAGCTGCAGGACTGTGTGATGTAAAAATATAAAGCTGCATTACATTCTGATTTCTTATAGATCATTATTATAATCTTACTGTTGTGAATCCGTTTTTTTATGTAGTCACTCAATAACTGACTATTCTTTTATACAGTATAAAACCGTACAGGTCGACAGACACGCATCTGATATGATCAACATGTAAAAATTGACTTTCTGTAAAAACTCAAACTCACACCTCAAATGAGCTCATTCTCTCTCTCAGCACTGACTGCGTTAACATGCACAAATTAAACAGAGTTCTATCAAAAATCAGCTAATAAAAGACACCTGTTTTCACGCGTTTACATGTAAAGTAATAAACCGGTTACGCAGAAAAGAGCGTTTACATGGAAGTTTGAGACTTGCCAGGTTTCTCGCGTGCATTGACGTCACCGTAGATAGTCTGTTTAATCATTAAAAGTGCAGCGGGAAAACATCCAGAAGCTGTATTTTTATATCTCTTCTCATGTCCGCAGTACCTGCATATGCAACAATAGTTCTTCAACAATAGTACTTAGTCTTTAGACGTTTCTACATCAACTGCATGATATGAGAGGGGACTTTTAGTTATTTACTATTATTTCTGTTTGGGACTTTTAAAAAACTACCTCTGTCGAGCAGGTTTTGCTGACACCACTTATGAGCTTTCCCTGATAAAAGAAAAGTGTGTTATAAGATTATTAAGCATAATCAGAGTAAAGGCCATTGCACAAAATTTGCGTCTGAAATTTCTGTAGGTTAAAAAATAAATGCAAACTTCACGTTATGTCAATCACATGTACACACTGCCTCTGATATTTTCGTCCGTCATAAAAACATTCGGACTGGGTTTGATTTTCTGGGTGTTTCGCATCCGTAGCAAGCATTTGAGAGGCAATTTAACAATTCAGAGACTTTACGGGTTTATGTTTCTGAGATTGACCAGAGCGTGTTTCTGAAAGTGGAACATAAGCTTTTCTAGCAGGAGACGGCTCTGTCCAGAAGACGGGAATCTCAGAGAATCTTCTGTGATGTTTTGAAATGCTGACAGGATTTTCACACTGGAAGTGTCAATGCGTTCCTCTATCCTGCAGTCATTCCACACACGTTCTGCTGCCTCTAACATCTCCAGTAATCGCTGAATTGCTTCGATTTTCAAAGTGTTTTTCTCATCTGCACGCTGAGGACGAGAGCCCTGAATCAGCCGGATCAAAAAGGTGCCGTTGCTCTCTCACCGCAATTAAAATGCACGGCTGAAGGTGAGAGACACTCACTTCTGTCAGGAGTTAAACTCATTTTGCTATGTAAAGGTCACATGACACCCGTTTGAAAGCTTGACACTCTGATACTTTTCCAGTCTTTCAGATATAGATTTCAATTGATGGAAGCATGTCCCAAACACTCAATCTAAAAGTTAGAAAAAACAACATATAAACTCACTCTCTCTGATGGCAGTGAAAGGCGTTCCTTCCTCTTCTTGTAGACGGATGACTTTCAGCGCCACCAGTTTCCCGTTCACCCTTCAAACAACAGCCAGATGAACATGTTATTGCCTGTGATTAGAGGACTGAAGCATGGAGAAAAACAGCTTTTACACATTTTTGGAAATTCTGTTATTATTCTTTAGTGTGAACTTTATGTTAACATTTCATTAGTGAAATAACTTGCTCAGGGCAGAGACTAAATTAAAAATAAACCAAATTGTCAACAAAAATTGTCCAAGAGGTATTAATCTTCACAAACTAAAGGTCATGAAATCATCAAAGGGTTAAGAGGACTGTTTTATAAAATGAAGGGAATAGCAACATAAGCAGATTAAAATCATAACAGATCTTTATCATGAATCCAGACGGGTTCACAGATCTTCTTTAATTATCCATGAAAATTCTCCACAACATAACATCCATCTGCACTTTAAAATTAATAACAAATTTATCAGAGCACTTAATAATTATATATTCTCCATTATATATCATATTCTCAAGCTCTCAAACAGTTTGATAGAATCACATCAGCGTTTTGTGTCAGAGGACTTTTGCTTCTCATGATTTCAGGCTTTTTGTCATTTCTGGAGGTTAAAAAACATCTAATAAAATTCTTTATGTATGAAATGGCGTGTGGGTGAACGTGAATAGATTCAATTATGAGATCATGTTGCCTTTGAGTCAATGAAGTGAGACTCAATACACGAGCAGAACCTTAAATAAATGAACTCCACCAATCAAACGTCTCATACACATCTATACCAGGAACATTACAGCAATAATGCACAATTCATTTCACGCTGTGTCACATTTTATTTTGCACTTTTTGATTTATGAGAAGCCTACGTGTGTTCGTAGACTTGAAGGAAAAACAATGGCAACAAAATGACAAAATGGTACATGCTCCCAATCTTCAGTAATCTAATATTTGTAAATATAAATGTGTGTTACTATGAGAAGCAGATAAACTCACTTGCTCTTTCCTTTATAAACCGTAGCGTAGGATCCCTCTCCAAGCTTTTCCAACTTCTCATACGAATCCGCCTTTCCAAACTTTGGGCTCGTGGGCTGTAACAAAGAGATTAACATTTCTTACTCATTGACATTTATTATTTTTTAAAATATTGAATGTTTTATCTGTGTATTCATATTTTAATAATGTTTAGAAACTGGAACATGTTCCAATGATTATCTGAACAAAACCTAAATGTAACTGCAAATACATTTGAGGTGTTTTTTCCAGCAAGTTTCTGTCTGTGATGTCTCTTTATCAGGCGAATCGTCATCATCGTTTTTATTGAAAACACATTTCACACGCAGCAGCTGTGCTGCTATACAAACATGTGTTGGTCAGGGGCAGATGTGAGGTCAGAAACGGGATTTACACAGAATCAACGGGCCGGACATAAAGGACTTCCCGGTGGCCCGGGGCCAGCATGGGAGATCCTGGGCCAGTTGAGAGAACTGTCACTTGCCCGATCAGCCAGTTCTGTATCGTCATGGAAATGTATAATTTTTTTACTTAATTTTTTAAATATTCCCAAGAAGATCTAAAAGAGGACTGGATTCTCACGTGCTGTTTTAGATTTGTGCGCAGCCGAAATGCTGCATCAGACAACATGCAAAATATTGAGGTTCTCTTTCACGTCTTCTTACTCTTAATCTGACATATCGACACAAAATGATGCCAAAATGCCAATACTACCAAGTATACTTGTAAAAAGTGATCAATTATCCCTAACGGGAACAGAACGCAAATGGAAACGAGACGTGTGTGTTAGATTATATTAGATCCGTGCTCCTCTTAAAGGGGCGGCAGCCTTAACCTTATTAAGGTTAAATCAATATTATATTGAATACAGTGAAGACTATAATGTATTTACATTATTTAATTTCTGTACCTGATAAATACTGTTATTAGACCAATCTGAAACACCTGAAATGCAGTGATGATTTGTATGTTTGCTTTATTACATTTATCTGTGCTATTGCACATACTTTGATTATCTGATCTTATTTGATTACATACTGATTAGAGTTATAGGCTAATAGTTTTTATGGTATCATACACTTAGGATTGCATTAGGGTTGGGTCGATAGACGATGACATCGTCCATCGCCGGAGGCTAACAGCCGTCACGATGTTGGGCCGGCATCATGATTCCCCTGCATGATGCAATTTTCGTCATCAGGAGGATCTGCGGTCGTCCGCACATCCAGTACGCATGCGTACAGCACATTCCCAAGACAAATACTGACAGCCAAGTCCACAGTATGACATTCTGCGTATGTGTCGAGCTCGTCCATTTATGCTTATCCGCAGTTGAGTATGGTTTGGAAGCCGTGGACGCGTGTGTGCGCAAGATGAAGATATGGACATAGAAAGTGAACGCAAACAGTGAATCGAGGTAATGCGCTGACGTTGTGTGAGTATAAACTTGTCAATGACGACCTGAACTGAGCGTATCCGCAATGGCAGCGGGACACATCAGTGCTGTGTGATCTGCGCAGTTGACTTATCACACACAGCCTACATTGGCCCCTCCCCCCAATGTCATCGTCCATCATGATGTTTCACTGTAGCCATCATCCAATGCCAATTTGGTCGACATTGCCATTTAATTGGTCATTTTTTTTTTAAATAAATAGATATTATTTAACTCTTTTTTTGTGGTTCGGGCCAGTGAAAATTTTGGCAGGGCCAGTAAAAATTTGAATCACTTGGCCGGCCAGTAGAAAAAATCCTTAACTCTTTCACCGCCATTTAAAAAAAACGCTTCCCGCCAAAGACGAGTTATTACGGCAATCAGTGTTTGTACTGTTGTACAGCAGGTGGCGCTATTACACACCTTTGGGAAAAAGTACAGAATCCCAGAACCTAGAACGTATATGTTTTAGCGGTTTTTAATGATTGTTCCGAGTGTAATCTGGGCGAAATCTTTGACAAAAAACCTTAATTATTTCAGCTGTTTAAGCACAGTGATGCATTTTTGAAGAAACCTACCCACATCTGAGGAGTGAAGATAGAAGAATACGGTTTCTTTTGTTTAAAAGCTGAGACTCTGGTCTTTCATTTGACATATTGTTTTTCCATATATTCTGTACTGTGAGTCATTAAATTTGGGTGAAAAGGTTAAAAAAACGCTGGCATAGGCTGGCAACTGTTTTTAAAAAGGCTGGCGGGGAATGAGTTAAGGTTTTGCACATACAGTGCGACATTTTCGTATGCGTTTTTTCCTATTTCCAATTTGGCTCCCGTTTGTACGGTGTCTCTGAATTGTTAAAAAGGCCATTCAAAATGCTTGACGGATTCAAAAAAAACGCAGAAAGTTGAACCCAGTCCAAATTATTTTTTTGACGGCTGAAAATATCGGAGGCAGTGTGTAAATGTGATTGACATGGCTTGAGGTCGTATTTATTTTTTAACGTGCGGAAATTTCGGACACAATATGCAATGGGCTTGTGTTGCGCTCTGATCAGTCGACCAAATCACAGTTCCATATCACTGCGCAAGTTTAAGTTTATAGTGTAGTCTACTGTCTACATGAATAAAGATCTAACAACAAACAAAATAACTATTAATATTTATCGGCAGCATTACGATTAAAACAACAACACCAGGTGGCCGCTCTGAGCTGGACTGTCCAGACGAAAAACAAAAGCATATATCAAAGGTAACGGAAAACGAAGTGTCAATCAGCGGGTTTATTGTTACACCTAATGATTGGCTTAAAATCAAAAATACATCTGTGGAAGAGATAAACGGCCTTTAAATACACAATCACACAGAAAAGGCACACAAAACTCCAAGCTGGGGTCCAAGAACTGTTTGGTTACAAGTAAATTACTTTCGCTGTGGTCATCACAACAAAGACATGTATACAGTTTTGCACAACTTGTGGGTGAGTGAGTGAGTGAGTGAATGATTTTTGGGTGAACTGTTACTTTAAGGAACACTTTCACTTTAAAAGATCCTTTCTAAAACAATAACTAAACTGAGTCTCACAGTCATTCTACTCTCTGTGGAAGTTCATCCATCAGTTTTTACTTAAGATAAGGTGTATTGAAGGGACGGGTACCGTGGCATCACCTTACTTCAAATATAAATACCTTTGTGTGGATTTGACAAATATTAATCAATTACTATTCAGCATTATCTCATTTAAATTGATGATTTAAGCACTATTAATTCTGTTCAGCACACACTCTACCCTTGAGGAAAGTGAGAAAGAGTGGATAATCATGAGGCGGACATGACGTCATGTTTTAGTTCCTATTATAGTACATGCCTGTCATCTTTGATCATATGACCATATGTCCTGTCTCATGACTCCAGAAGTGTTGGAGAGACTTGTGTTCTTGTTTAAGTGATTATTAATTAATATTCAATCATGTGAGCTTGATTTACTCAAGTAATGACATAGTTAGTTGACTTAGCACAACAGTATTTTGGATGTAAGGCAGGTCGGCCGGTGGAACTCCTTGAGAGTGCTGAAGCTGACTTCTGTAAATTTTCTTCATTCCTGACTTCTTGTCTTCATTCTTTATAACTGGTCTACGGGTATTTTACTGTAAATCCCTAACAGTGTATTATAGATCAACCACTATCATCATAAATGCAACGAATGCACTTGAAAGAACAACAGAAATTACGTCAGTGTTTTTCCTGAAACTGCACTTCTTCAGTAATGTTGTTTGTAAGATGAGACCGATGGGCTACATGGAGTCACTCATTGAAATTGGCACGAAAGATCACCGGACGCTTCCCGGATAACCGTCTGTAACCACAAACCCTTTTATCAACAACACCAGACACCAGACGTCTCCTAGCAACCAGCGGCCGGCGTGCGTCCCCATCACCGCACATTCGAGGTGCTGCACTATTTCAGATGTCACGAATGTTCCTCTGGCGGGGGATTTTATTATCCTGATAGGGTGAGTGAGGTGTTAGGAGTGCAAGGGCTCTGTGGAGAACAGGTTGTGGTGGGATAATGAGACGGCTATTAAAGAAAAGAGGTCATACTCGTTCTCACAGATCCTTCGTTCTGCCTTACACTCGTTCATTCTGTCAGAGGTAAAACATGTAAGGTCTTAAAGATGTGCATAACTACACCTGTTTAAATAAAACCGGTCGGTGTCATGTAGAGTTACGTCATAGACAACAACAGAGAGAATGCGAAAGCACACAGTCTTCGGATAACAGAACTGACAGATACTTAACAAATAAACAAACAAACTGAGGAACTAAAACCTTGCCCAAACTATCCCCAAAACACAGATTTAGAAACCGATCATCAAAAAAATAGCTTATCCCTATCGTGACTCAAGCAAAAGTTCCATTTGCTCTCCATTTGATTGAATTGATGTACAGGAGAAATAATTGAGATATTAAAAAAGATTTGTTCACTGAAGCAACATTCATATGTTTTATAATACTAAATAATATGGCCTAATAATATAAAAAAAACAAGTTTCCAAAATTGGAAAATACATGAATCAAACGAACCAAGTTATTCTAGGTATTACTAAACTATGAAGAATTAAAAGCTTGGCATGTACAAAAAACAACAAATAAGAAGAAAGAAAACTTTGAAGTCAACAAATGATGGTCATGGAAGACAATCATGATCCGTTCAGATCTAGCTTATGATGGCAGATGAGAGAATAATCACATGAGACTTACAGAACTGGGGCTGGAGTGACGGCGGAGTTTAGGAGACTCTTTCCCAGCGGAGGAACTTTTGGAGTTGATACAGGCATTATTCTCCGAGTGAACGCGCTTCACCTGACTCGCCGGTTTCTCAAAGGGATCGAAGCCGCTCTGTGTCCGCTGTACTCGTACCTTTCTGTCTTCAGGGATTGTGTCCAGGGGCTTGATGACCGAGTCGGATCCCTGGCAGCTGCGAGTGGACATCTTTGTGACACATATCTGAGGGAAGGTAAAGGAGAGAGAATCTCAGACTAAAGAAACAATGCTCACTCTATCAGTAACTTCTAGATCTTAACATCCATTAAACACTGCTTATGATACAAGATATTTGAGGTTTATTTCTTTGAGCCCAATGACAAACTTTCTCTGTTTTCAATGTTATCAAAAAACATGCGATTCAGTTTATCTCAGACATTTATATTTGTTCATGTTAAACTCATTTTTTTCACCTGTATCATAGATCTATTTCTTTTATAGTAACTTCTTTATAAATATGCTGTGACATTTGTAATTGGAATAAACTAAACATTATTTCAATATACGTTTTATCATGTCTAATGATTTAAAAAAACAAATAATTCTGTATATCAACCAGACCGTGAACATTGACTAATTCATTAAAAAGTGAACATCGTACAAGGCTTAAGCATAAATCTAAGGAGAAATGCACGACAACAAAACAATGTTCTACAACTTTCCACAATTGAGCTTGAAGTAAATGTACGTGGTTTACAGGTGTCTTATTTTACAGCTAAACAAGACATCAAAACACTGATGATGAATGACGTTAGCTCTGGAAAAAGTGTAAACCTCATCCTCATTCACACACATTCACCAACACTTTCCTTCACAGTTGATTCATGCACACACACACACACGGTGATGAAACTTTCATCTGTTCATCTACCGGTTCAAACACGGTGGATCATCCCCAGCACCTTCATTACAGCCAACTGTACATCACACACACACATGAATGAATGAAAACAGTTGGTGCCTACCGGCCACTCCATTGCTGTGGGGACTGTCAGCGTGCACAAAGGGCTCAGAAGAGCGTGTCGTGTTCGTCACGGCCCCCTCACATTAAACATTTACTGAGAGAGCGGAGGAACTCCAGCAGAACTCATGAACCGCCTCTCTCTCATCACCATAATAAACAGTGTCACCTTACTGCCCGAGACGAGGATTCCCTGTTTACTGAAGAAATGATCCTAATAAAGTAAATACACTCTCAGAGAACAGATTTCTGTCTTATCAAAGAGAAACAAGTTCATTCACAGCCAGGGAAGAGTTCTCTCATACAGAAGCAGAGAAGTCGCCTCCCAGAATCATTGTTTATATCATGACACTGAACGCCATAAACTTCTCTATCGGCTCTAAAGACGAATAACAAATAACACAGTCTAATGGACAGAGTACATACTGACCTTATAGGGTTAACTGCTTTCATAAGATGTTTAAGAAACTCATCTCTTTATGAGAGCATCATTAATATTAAAGGGACAGTTCACATGGAAATGAAAATTCTGTCATTATTAACTCAAACCTGTATGAGTTTCTTCTTCTATATCCAACTAGGGAGGTAGCGATTCACGTGAGCCGGTTTAAAATCCTTTACAATATATGACGATTCAAGCCGGATGTGATGTTGAATAACAGTACATGTTTTTAACAGCAGGGGCGCTGTGTTTACTGCAAACTTGGAAACCGTGGATATGCTGATATTTGATATTAAATCCAAGAAAAGCACAGACAAAGTCTTAGTTTGTTTATAGATACTTTTGTCTATACAAATTTGTTTTAAAATTCCAGTTTAGTTTTGTTATTTGACATACAATATATCTTTATTTGTCAAAGAAATGTGCACCATTTGAGAAATAATAAAAGGGCAGTTGTTCATTTCTAATTTGTCTCTAATCATTTTATAAAAATAAATCATACTGTGAGATCAGTATAGTGAAACGCATCGTGAGCTGAGTGAATCATTACATCTCTATATCCAACAGAAGATATTTTGAAGAATGTTGCAAAACTGAACCCCATTGACTTCCATTATATGAACACGAACCCACTGAGACACTTTTCAAAATATCTTCTTTTGTGGTGCACCAAAGAAAAGCTTGTATACAGATTTACAACCCCATGAGAGAGAATAAACGATGACGGAATTGTAGTTTTTGACATATTGTTGTGATGGGCAGAAGTATGAACACCTGCATGTATGTGATTTTAAAACGGATCTGATAAAAGTGGCTGATTCACCTCTGATACCACAGACATCCCACATCATTCTCCTCCTCTCAGACAGACTCCGCCCACACTGCTGTCAATGGTGAATAAGATGTTAATGTTCGTCTGGTTTATTGTTCCAGCTCTGCTCCAGACACAATGAGCTCTAATTGAGCCTCAATCACTGTCAGTTGTTTATGAGCTTAAAGACGCGTGTCAAGATCACTTCCATCATCAGATTTGTCATGTAAAATCCCAGATGGTGTAGCGCACAGAACATCACAGACGCACAACTGCATGACGAGAGAATGTAAAAAATGATGTGGATCTGATAACATTAGACAGACATGGAGCATTATGGGATGGAAATAGATTTGCTCATATAGGTTAGCATTAGCATGCATGTGATTTTACGTCTCCCACGCGATCGGTCCTTTTCACTTAGTGTACAATAATAAACAAGCTAGAAATATATCCAAATATGTCAAGGGTGATAATAGAACAACAGTGAAATGTGATTTTTAATTTTTAAAAAAGGATCTGCATTATCAAGGGCTTAAAAAGATTAAGAGACGATAAAAACCCTTTGTAAAGAACTGAAAAACTAATCTTCATCACATATCTTCTTTGTCGCGTAAAGATATTAGATCATTACCAAAGTTTGATCAAATGTTTAATTTTCCAACAAAAGATGATTTGTCACATCAATTCCACCCTAAAGAACGCTGGTCCAGAAGCACTTCCTGTTTCAATTTTTGAACATTACACAAATGTTACAACAAAATGCCTCCAGCTGAACATTTAGAACTGAGTAGTAATGTCAAATGAATGTTTTTAAGACTTAATTATGCATGTGAAATAAAAATAAAAAATAAAGAAACATGAAGTGCTTCTGGACAAGCACTGATTACATCTTCTAAAATTGTCTCTCTAAAGTCCTGCGAGACTCAGAGGACAGACTCTTATTACTTTACCACCTAAACAACTTAGCAACCATATCAACAGCTTGACAACCACATCACCACAGTGAGCTGCACATACACAAACACTGTTCACAACTATCCACAAAGTACACATCCAAATACCATAAAACATCGAAATCTTTGAAAAAAACAACGCCACGCTCCATACATACATACAGACTTGATCATTAAACCCAATGCATTATAATCGTAAGAGACAGCATTATAATAAACTGTGTAGAAGCAGAACCATCCGTTTGAGAATTGCAGTATTCATTCATCATAACACACTCATTGATATATTTACACAAAATAACTATATATTAATGATGTCTGTTTATTCTAAATGATAGGTAGCTGGAAACCATTGGCCAGATCCCAGGACAGACATAAAATTTATCTTACAGTTTACACAAGCATCTTACACTTATACTCTATTTCAAAGATCTTAATGGAAACCACAAGAACGACCTCCATTAAACACAAACTTCCTGTCTGCGATCCACTTATTTCTCACAATGACAAACAGAACACAAAGACTGTTTTCTCTTGCTAAGCTCCATGTAACATTTCCAACAGGACTACATAGTAAAATGTGCTCAATTCTAAAGAAATCTAAAGTATATGGACACAAAAACATGGGATCCACCAAAATGAAATATTCTTTGCGAAGCCGAATAATAATGAAACACTTGGCTGAAGGCCGAATACAGAACATGGCGTTTTGTATTCTATTTCAGCCAATATTTCCACTAGTGCATAAACTGAGTGGTTAAAATGTGCTTTTAATATTTTGTCTTGCTTTTCAATATATTACAATATAACTTAAAATAAAATTTAGCAAAACAAGTGGGCTAAGTTAGTGTACTTCGTACCCCTACAACAAAACCCTTCATTGTGTGATCGTATCATATCACACGTCAAATGTAAAATTTTGACATATATGCTTTTTTGGCTATATTCGGCTGAATATTTTCTGTTGCCGAACATTCGGTGCATCCCTTAAGAAATCCATTTAAAATCACTGTCTGATTATCATTGCACTAGGTATTAAAATGTTAAAATCTTATGTCATGTACTTTGTTGGCACAAGAATTATACTAAACAGAATTAAAATTCAAGTCAGAAAGTTTTTGTGGGTGTCAAATATTTAAAAAATCATACTGTTGATAGCGTGTTTACACTGACTACATTTACATGGACAACAATATTCCGATATCAGCACGATTATGACAATACTAGGGCTGCAACTAAGGATTATTTTGATAATCGATTAGTTGATCGATTATATTTTAGATTAATCGGTTAAAACATTTTATTACATCTTTTGCTTATAATAATTAAATCAGATATGGGAAAGGTATACACAACTGAACTCATTAGCCTTCTCCCAAAATGTTGTGAATATCTTCATAAGTAGCTCTAGACAATACTCTGATTAAGTATGTGCCATGTAAACAGAGGTTTTTGATGACCTTAATCGTTTAAGCCATAATCATAGTAAACACAAACCGTGTGCAGGATTCCTGTTTTAGTTGCATTATCGAAGTGCAGCATATGTAGATGTACACATTTTAATCGCATTATTACCGGGGTGTAGGACATTTTGCTGGACTTTGCGACAGGATACACACACGGCAGCGGTCAACCGTTTGACGGCAAACAAAAGAGCATGACTTCAAAGCTTATTTTCCAAACGGGAAACTAGGATAATGTAAACAATTCTTAAATATTGATAATATGAAGTGCGTTGTTGGCCGTAAGAGCAGGAATGGTGTTCTGGAGGGAACGTTTGATGACACATGCCGTATAATCGATCTGTGTACTATAACATGTAAAACGGGAATGTGAAAGGTCTGCTCTTAAAGCAACTCATGTAAAAACCTTCATCACAATATTGTTATTCAGAGTAAGGCAAATAATTAGATAGCTGATGTCCATGTTAACGTAGTCAGTGTCAGACACCTGTGAAAACTGACAACAGTTGCTTTACAAAAAGCAGAAAACTCAGAAAACTGATATTTGATATCTAATAGAATAACATTCACACATGTGACTGAAGTGAACCAAACTGTTTTGCTGACACGATGGATTTTTCATGAAGCACATATGAAGCTGTCATTTATTTCAACAGAAAACATTGTAATGTGAAAAAGTCTTTGAGGCTGCAGCTGTTGTACTGAAGTGTGATGTACAGTTATGTTGTTTCTCATGTCAGAACCTGTAGCCGTCGGCATTGTGCAGGGACGGCTGTCAGGAACATTACTCCAAAACGGATGATATTGACTCCAGCAAAAGGCCAAAACACCTACAGCTGAGAAACAATCCATCACATTCAAGAGTCTGTTCACTGGAAAACTTCTATAACAAACATTACCGCCAGACAAACCAAACAACACGTACAGACGTTTGATCAATGTTGTGGACACAGCACAGCCAATATCTGATTTATGTCTCTTAATATTTACTGTGTTTTGCTCAGAAATGGCCTTAAGCTTGTGTTGTTTTTTACATTTAGTCATTTAGCAGACGCTTTTATCAAAAGCAACTTACAAAGAGTTAGGGGAGCAGTTTAGCAGTTTTTTAAATTAGAGGAACTAAATACGTCATTACATTCAAGTAGATTCAAATAGTTTTATGTTTGTTGTAAATTAATTAAAAATATCAATTAAGAAACAAATGTGTGTTTTAAATTTGGGCCGAATGATTGCAGATGGCTGACAGACATCATGATGTTGAGCGCACCTTCTGCATGACGCAATTTCATCCGTACATCCTGTCAGTGTGCAGCACAATTTGAGACCGTGTGACCGGTGAACTGTAGAGACAGCCGAGTCAGTCCATGGGATGACATACTGCGCAGGAGTCGAGCTCGGTCATACGGTGGTTGAGTATGCTTTGGAAGCTGTTCAACACATGTCCTCGCAAGACGAACGTGATAAGTGAAAACCCAAGTGGTCAGCTGCTGTGTGCTGAAATCTAAATTGCTGATGAGATAAGGATGAAAATGTCTAGTGGAAAATTACAATGTTAAGTTTTTTATGATTTATTTGTTTTTATATATTTTTTGCAGAAGGCCATAGCATACTGATATACCCCGAACCCCTTACTCTGCTCGCCCCTCCAATGGCACCACGTTTTATTGTTGGTGTCGTCTGATGCCAATTTGGTGGACATCGGCCAAGCTTTCATATCCACACAATAAATGAATCATCAGACAGTGAAGGTCTGAGTCTCACACAATATGAGAGTGAACTGTGTTATTAAAAGAAGAAGATATACAATATTGCATGAAAAAAACATTAGTTCTTGTGATGTTTCACTATACTACTCAAACTAGTATGCATACTGTGAACAGCGGCAGTTTAATTGTACTGTGTTCAAATAACGTCCAGATGACCTAATTAAAGTGCCAAAATGTAAAGTACATTATACTGCAAAAGACACTAATGACAATGCTTGAGCTTCAAACAAGACTAAGACTCCTCTTAGTTCTAAACAAACTGTATTAAGCTTTATTGTATCGTGAATATGCTTTGGCTACACAAATGTAAAATACGCATATTTACTTCTGAGATAACTCCACACTACTCTCATGATACTAAATGAAATGTTTTTCAAACATTATTTTCAGGAAAAAACTGTCATCATTTTAGAATATATTCACTGGACAATCCCTCACACCCACACAAAATGTACTTTTGGTTGTATTCAAAATGTTTTTTTAATTTGTAGTAAAACCATGGTTTGTTTTCATAAGGGATTTTGTAAGGAATTATGCTTGTATATGACACTGAACAAAACCACAAACATTACACAAACAAAATCTAGACTGTAAGACACAGGGCCCTATCGTGCACTCCGCGTAATGCGGTGCAAGGTGCAGCGCAAGTGTTTTTGCTAGTTTCATCCCGACGCAGTTCTCGTTTTCCCATCCTGAGCCGCGTTTTTTAAATAGAAAAAGCATTTGCGCTCATTTGTGTGCCCATGGGCGCGCTAGTCTAGAAAATAGGTGTGTTCAGGTATATTGTTGGCGCGTTGCTGAAAATAGACTGCGCCATAGACCAATTCAATCCTGGTCTAAAGTCCATGATGCAACATGTTTTGGTTATTTAAAGAGCGTGTTAGTAAATGTGCATATAGGCGGATTCACAACGCACATTCTGCTTATTACACACAGAGGGAAGCACAGCAGCACACAAACATGCCCAAATATTAAAAATAAATGGAAAAGATTATTTTTGTGTTCATAAAGATAAAAAAATTAGCTTGTCCTGTAGATGGTCTGCGCACGCGCAGCAGATGGGCCCAGTCTTTGCTCTTGCACATTCCGCCTTGTAAATAGCGAATCCGCCATGGCACGAACGCAACTGGCTCTTAAAGGAATGGGAGATATGACTCTGATTGGTTTACTGCACGTTCTGCCCAAAACACACCCATGACTCATTAAGAGTAGAATAGGGGAAACCCGTTTAGACCATGCGTGTGGCGCTAACCATTTTTCTCGTCCTTAAAATAGCAGAGGTGGATTCGGACACGCTCAAGTGCACTTGCACCCTGTGCTTTAGACCATGCGCTTAGATCATTTAAAAAGAGCCAACAGAGTTTTTGTGTGTTGTGTTGTCGTGCTGTGTACACAATAACACAACAAAATAAACTGTTATATTACCATCCTGCAAAGCCTTTTTCTCAAGAATGTGTAATAAAATGCATGTTTTATAAATGCACTCTGTACTGATACAAAACTGAATCGAATGCTTAACTGTCTCACGTAACATCACGTCTATCAGCGGACTACACAGACAGACACCTATCCCTATCCCCATCTTTCGCTTTCGTCAGCGCTCGGCTCCACTAATGTCCATCCTGTGAACTTTGCACCTTACTGCTGATTGGCTACAAGGTTGTTTTGGAACTCGGCCCGACTTTGTCTAAACAAGCGGAAATCGGACTCTCCGCCTTTAAACAGTCACTTAGATTTACATTAAATAATTTGACATGAAAATTATGTTCTGTTAGATATAAAGTAATTAAAAGATTTAAAAAGATTTAATACAACGGTAGGGCTGTCACGATTATTAAATAACCGTCTCATCGTTTGGCCTCATCGCGATGGTTTCAGATCATCGCAGTTATTGCACATCTCTATTGAAGACTCTAGGGGGAGCTGTAGTGCCTCTGCATATTGCTTATTTTACTGTATATATTGTAACTAAAGCATGGTAATACTTGTAAAACGTACCACTACAACACAATCACTTAAAAAGGCTAAAGCATATACCATAAAAATAATAAAAAGTATTTCCAAGAAAATAAACATACAATATGGTCGTTTCAAAGCTGAATCAAAAATGTATGAAAATTTAATGTCAAAGCTCTAAAACAGACAATTAATCCTCATAATTGCAATGATTTATTAGATAATTAATTGTCAGCCAAATTTCATAATCGTGACAGCCCTAAACAGAGGAGTGCTTTATTTGCCCTGCACAACCAACCAGCCCCCAAACCCCACCCAAAAACTGCTGATTCATAAACATAATGCATTCACTACAGAAAAGTATTAGTTTAATAAAGTGCAGGCAAATGCGTTACCCCTCAGTACAGCATTCTCCTTGACAAGTTCGGTGATGTCACTTCCTGTGATTAAAGAGAGTGCAAAACATCAATACTACAGAATAAAGAACAAGATGCTGTCCGGTTTTAATGACAAAACTGGCATGATTCCTCCGGCTGGCTGTTAGGATCACTACAAACTCTCTGCTGTATTTACAATCATCACACGGTTCACATATCATATCACCTCACACACATTACTCCGTCTGTTTACATTAAACATGCACAACACTAAATATACGTTCTGATCAAATCTATGAGTGTAACAGCAATGATGTTGAGTGAGTTGCAGGTTGGATGTTTTCTCTTGAATATACAAAGTTAAGGATTAAACACAGAAGAGCACAGCTGAAGTCATTAAATCTTAATGATATGATATTATAAACTGTACAATTACAGCCGCTGAAGGGTGTCAGTGTTTCACCGACAGTGCTTTAATAAACCTCTTTAACTCAAGCAGATTTCCTGGAGACACTAAAAATATAATGTGGACAAATTCTGTTGATCTCCAGCTGGAGCTGAAGCAATCGCGTGGATTATAAGAGTCATTTTCATTCTGAGATCTTGAGGGCCTTTAGAAAATGTTTAAAACAGGCTTCATGAACTAGAGATTATTAACGGTAGAAGACATTTGTTTGGGAAAGCGACGCAATGGTCAACAGCAGTTTACTAATGAGTAGATTTACATAAACATCCAACAAACAGAGACGCAAAAGAGAGGTTTAGTGCCTTGTGTAATGAATTATGCAGAATATCTAATGTTATCAGCCATCTTTAATATGACTGGATCTATGTGTGACCTCATGACGTGACCTCACTTCTACTATGACCTCATCACAAAACACGCTGAATAAAGTATAGACATCAAACACACGGTCATCATACCACAAAACAAATCACGAGCCGCCACAAGTCCATGATGATGTGGTTTATGCTAGTTTGGAGCTGGTGGTCTTTAGTGCTGTATCCAACATGTAAGGCAGGTTTCCCGGACAGGTTTAGCTTAAACCAGGACTAGCCCTTAGTTAAATTAGGACATTTAAGTCGTTTTTACAAACATGACTTTACTTTTGTGCATTTTGAGACAAAACAAAGGCACTGATGTATTTTAATATATGTCACGGCTAACTGTTTTCAGTTTAGACAGCTGTAAAACTTATTTAAGTCAGGACTAGTCTCAAGCCTTGTCCGGGAAACCGTCCCGTAGAATCAAATATTTAAGTGCAAATGAAATGTTTGCAGGACTTATCTAATGACAAAGCTAATCTAATAATCAGCTTTTTTGTAGTCTTAGAGCTCAAAAATAAGAATTCACTTACCCCACCCATTTTACAAACCTATAGTTTTTAGGTTTTAGAAAATCTGTTTGCTTTCTTAACATTTTGGAAGTACACTTCACAATATTGTCGCATTCATTAACATTAATGCATTAACTAACAATGAGTAATCTAGTTTTCCAGCATTAATGAATCTTTGTTAATGAAAGGTACTAAAGGAATCTCCCCAAGAAGCAGCGGGTAACAGTGCCTTTTATAACAGCTAAGGTCATTGTGGCCACTTCGTGAGTCTTCTTGCTTTTATAAAACGGTTATTCCATATGCGCAGCAAGGTTTCATAAATAAGGTAAATAAAGTGATATTAAGGCTATGTAATGTGGTCAGCTGTTATAAATCCGGCTATTTCATAACGGCTCAGAACCCGGCTCAACCAATCAGAATCAAAGACCAGAACTGACCGTTTTCATAAAGTGCATTAACTAATGTTAACTAATACAACATAAGGTATTTGAACATGTTGAAATGAACATGAACCCAAATCAAATTCATGCTGTAGAAGTAGTGTTCATTCTTAATGATAGCCGATGTATTTAACTAATGTTTACAAATTCTCTTACTGTTGAGTCATTGGGTTGCTAAGAGCGCCTAGAAATCTTACTGTAAGTGTGAATGTTATTCGAAATTACCCAGAGTGCATTGTGCTGATGTTATAGTTGATGTAGAGTGCGTTAGTGACACATATCAGTGCTCATCGGCTCACCGTTGTCTTATCCACACCGACTCTAATCCTCACCGCTCATTCTGATCAAGCTGACGATATGACTCGCCACAGGAGGAGATGAGAGAGTGGCTTGCTGCCTCTTCCTCCATCATCTCTTTCCCCCCCACTCAGGGGACCAGAAGTCATCACATCACCACTCAAGCACGTCACGACAAACAGCCGCTCAAGACAAAATCAGAGCTGATGAAATGCAGATTCACGCCACAGATGCAAGACGTGTGTCTTCTGTCCATGTTTATGTACCCCACTCCCCGGGCCGGTTCAAGTACTACCATGATTCTCCGTTCCGGACATGACAGGACCTCAAAGACCATGTACAAGCCGGATGCATGTTTGCATGCATGCATTTTCTGCATCATAACACAGCATTAAGCATGTGACTGCAGCATCTAGAGAGCGTTTCTGCTTATCCTTGGAGCATGCATTGCACCGCCGGGAAAGCTGGGATGAGACAGAGAGAGAGAGACAGGGGGAAGCGGAAGGGGGAATGAGAATCAACGCTCGCTGCGCTGTCCTCTTACCTTTTCGCAGTCACTGTGTCAGGAACAGCTCACCTGTGCACCTCTCGCGTGCAGCCGAAATGCATTCAGGCCAGTCGGACGCGCTCAAAACATCCCTCTCTGGCTAGAAAGCCTGGAAGACCGGAGAGCGGACTAAAACAAAAGGGATGGACAAAGCCGGGTAAGATTCTTTCAGAGTGACGATTGAAGCTTCCCTGTGATGCAGCTGATGTGCAGCATGCGTGTTTCAGGTTGTCTGTGACATGACTGTTGTGGCGTGTTACGCTGCGTGGACCCCACAGCCTCGGGACTCGTGTGAGGAAAGAGACGGGCTGTTAGCGGCGACCCCTGTGAGATGAGATGGTGTAATCCGGAGGAGTTTGAGGAAGCGAGAGACGGTTGTGCTTGCAGCAGCCGCGCAGCCCATGCGTGCTGGATAGAGCTCTTTCTCTCTCTCTCTCTCTCTCTCTCTCTTTCTCTCTCTCTCTATCGATTCACTCCAGCCCTGCACAGCTTCAGTGAAATATGAAACGCCGGCCTGCCAAGCACTCATTAATCTGAGAGAGTAACATTAACAACAATACCAGAAAAGCTTTCAGAGTACTGCACGCTCCACTTGTCCAGCTGAAGCATTAACTCACTTAAATATACATAAATATACAGTAAATTCATTTAATTCATTAATATTTGAATAACGAATCCTGTTTCAGGAAAACATTATGAAAACTACTAAAAATTATGAGAATTGAAATCAAATAAAATTTCGACCAAAATGTTATTTTGAAAGGCTAATTGAAACTGAAAATGAACTAAACATAAACTAAAAGTAAAACTGAAAAAACTAGCATAGCAATATAATAAACAAACAAAGAATAAAATGACAGTACATATAGTACAAAAGTGATTTGTTACAAAGTAAAAGAAAAGAATTCACATGTATTTGTAATTTTATATAAAAATAAAAGCTTATTCTAACAAATAAAATGACAATATACCTGAAAATAAAACTAACAACTCTAATTGTATTAATGCTTAAGCCAGGAGCCATTTTGTTTAAAAACAGTAAAAGATATAGATTTGATAATCACACATTTTGACATTGTACCTTATTCTAACATTCTTAACATTCTTAAATAATTTAAATATAAAACCAAATGATTTGAGATATTAGGTCATGTTTAACGATAATAAATTATCATAATGCTGCTTTTTACTAAAATCAAGAAAAAAAGTGGGGTAAAATCTTGTTTACCTTATCAATTAAGAGTACTCGTCTTAAGTATGCACTCACTTAATTTAATGTAATATTGTTAATTTTTTGACCCGCTTTCACAGACAAGACTTAGCTTAAGCCTTAGTTAAATTAGGATATTAAAGTCGCTTTTATAAAAATGTCTTTAAAAAATATTTTATCTTGAGACAAAACAATGGCTATGACAATTACATATTTATTTATTTATTAAGGCAGGTTATTTTCAGTTAAGAAACCCCTCAAACATTCTTTTTATTCTGGGACTAGACTTAAGCCTTGTCTATAAAACCGGCACACAAGTAAATTTCTTTCAAAAATAAACACATCTATTCTCTACTTTTTCAGTACATATATCTGGTTTAAAACATATTTGCTATAACACTTTACCTGCATAAGCTGCACTCAGCTCAAGTTAAGACTTTACACACATCAATAAATCTCTAAACCAGAGCGCTTATGGTCAGAGTTTGACCTATAATTCAATAAAACCTGTGGCTTCCACAAAAACACTATCTGACTTCTCAGCATTACAGGAGAGATGGAGAAAGACCCAGAGCCTTCACCCGAGGCCACTGCACAACCCATCAACACTGCTATCTGCTCTCACTGGACATTACACAGAACACCAGCTCTCTTCACACAACAGTGACCTTGAGACATGCGTATGTTGCCATAGAAATAGCAGACTGATATAATCAGTGTACAGGTAGATAGAAGATCCCTTTATTTGCACCTTTGAAAGACAACAACAGAAGAGCAGCGGCCACCTCATTCTACACTAGGGATGCAACGAAATGAAAATTCTTGGCCGAAGCCGAATACAAAATGAAACACTAGGCCAAAGGCCGAATAAAACATCCAATGCAAGCAATTCTGACTGATTCTGATTCTCTCACGTCTCTCCTCCAAAGTCCGCCCACAAAAGCTGGCTGTTCTCTCAGAAGGTGAACTCGAGGCCGGGATGCACAGAACGGAGAAAGAGTCCGCAGGAAAAAACGGGAAAGAGACTTTTTGATTGTTTAAATGATAAGATGCTTTATTGCATTCCTCCTTTACATGTGGCAAATAAAGTCACTTCATTGGTAGTTCACTGGTAATAATGATTCCCATTTGTAAAAAAGAATTCATTATCATCGAGTAGTTTTAAAAACAGTTTTCAGGTGAGATCTGGTCTAGTATTGTGTGGCACAGATACGTGATGTTTAAGGAAACTGTTCATTCTATTTGTGGTTTATGTTATGAGTTGCCCTGCCCAGGTATATTCTATTCTAAACAAATTCTGTAAATGAATGTTTGATTGTTTTTTGGTGCATCAATGTTGCGTTGCACTTTGCGCTGTACCCTCGTTACCACCTGGTGTCATCCCCACATGTGATTCGACTTTCAGTCGACTATAGGCAAGACGTGACAATTCTGATTCGACTATGTGTAAATCCTTAGTCGTACTTGCCATACTGGTCCAGTTTTGTGCTGATGAAAGCTGTCAATCATAATCAAGTCTTTACTGGTCACCAGCACTGAAAACACAACAGCAGCAGATCTATAAGTGCTTTCTGAAAATTAGGCCTGTAGCGACGCGTCAAAATTTCGTCGACGTAATATTTTTGCATCAACGCTTCACAGCAGCTCTCCACACACACGTGGGAGACCAAAACATGGGTATGGGAATACTTCAAAATTAGTCCCAAATGTAAAGGTGTCGTTATTTGCGCTCTTTGCCAAATGGAGTTGGCATACCACGGCAGCACAACAGCAATGTTGGAGCATCTGAAACGGAAGCACCCCATTGTCACTCGTGAAGGAGACAATATCAAGTTAGTACTCACGTAAATTAATTACATGTTTGTGTAGTGTAGCTTGAGCTCTGCGCACTTCGGTGGTGCTAGCTAAGCTAACTATCTTAGCTCTCCGTGCAGTTTGTTTGTGCTAGGTAGCTACTGGTGCCTAGAGCGCTGTGTTTAGCTAACGTTAGTTATCATCTAATGTTGGCTTGAATGGAAGCTAGCTTACGACTGCAGAACACCGCTATCTATATAGCTGACGTTAGCTAACGTTAGCTACTAACCTAGCACGAACAAACTGCACAGAGAGCTAAGATACGTTGGTTAATTGGTTAGCCTAGCACCACCAAATTGCACAGCTGCTAGATAGCCACGTTAAAAATCAAATAAACTAATCATAGCATAGCACTACAATGAGGTTAAGAGTAGATTTAAAAGACCCCACAGTCATAGCTGTTGTTCTAATATGCATTGCTTTCGTGTTTACTAGGACAAAGCAAAACCTTGGAGTCCTGTCCTAAGAAAGAGATGAAATGCACGCAAAATATATGCAAAAACAGGAATTTTATATTGTGTTAAACACTGCACAGTTGTTTTTTTTGCACTACAACTTTAGAATTTTTTGAACAAGAGAGTTATGCTGGTACTGTAAAGACTAAACAGGATGGTCTTTAATTTGTATAACAGTAAAATAATTTTATTTAATTTATTTTCATGTAAAGAAGAATATTTTTTGCCGTGCATAACTGTTGTTTAATAAAGTATATTATTAAGATTTTTTTGGTATTTATTTGAAATACACTATGGTTTTTACCAATCGAGCAACAGAAAAATAAGCGTTAGATTGATTGTCCAATTAGTCGTTAGATTAGTCGACTAATCAATAAAATAATCATTAGATGAATCGTTTCATAAATGATCGTTTACCCCAGCCCTACTGAAAATATACACACAGTCCAAATCAACCGTTGCTGATGTTCAAGCTGGTTATGTTCACTTAACCGCGGCCTGTGTGAGATAATAACACAACACCTCTAGATGAAGGCTTGTGAAGAAAAAAAACACACACACCTTTCTAAAAGCAGTGAGAGATTTGTAATGAGCCTGATGAAGTTCTTATCCAAGCGCTCAAATGTCTGACTTTATATCTGATGATGAGCAGCTCTATTAGAGATGCTGTCAGATTACAATTGACCAAATACTGCACAGCACAACCTAAATATGACCAACATCGCTTAAAATACACCTGAAAGTCATTGTGCAACAACAATGATCAATGTTTGTAACATGATTTAAAAAATTGTCGCATGACCACATCACATGTGACTGGCATCAAGATGTTGTCTCAAAAATAAAAATCCAAAGAATATTTTATTAACTTAAACATGGCAGCCTGATGTGAAAACATGTTATTTCTGGTGATGTTGTGTTGTATAAGGCACATTTATAGACATGAGCTTCATGGAAAAAACAATTTCAGCCGTTTTAAAGAAATTCAGGCTGGGTTCGATTTTCCGTATCCGTAGCATACATTTTAAGAGGTGTTGTGACACTTCAGAGACACCATACAAACGAGCACCAAATCTGAAAAAAAGCATACAAAAATATCTATGTGCTGTATGTATAAAGACTATGTGCAAAAACCTTAAGACTATCTGTGTGTTATTTTTCATCTCATTCAGAGGAGCCGAGACTGAACGGAGACACTTTTAAGAGAAATGCAGGAGAAAGAAAGCAAACCACCATCTGGCACTCTCTCTAACACACACACACACTGGCATAAACATTAAAGCCACGCTTACACATGCTAACACACAAAATATCGCATGCACACACATAGCCACGCTACACAGGCTAACACACATACGCAGACACACAAACACACGGGCATGTACACACACAGCATGCTTACACATACTAACACACCAACACAAATACACATATGCAAACACACAATACGCACACACAAACACACACTTTGTGATATTCTTATAGGAATACAAAATTGAAAACTAAAAACATTTTGTGTCTATGGACAATCTTTAACTGATGTGGTTAGTGCAGATTCCACTGATATCGGAGTCAAAGGGTAAATCAAGGGGAAATGCTTTCAAACAGGATATTCTTTATTTATGCCAAAAAACTATTTCCTATCAGGATATACAAAACCATATAGATGAAAGCCTATTATTAAGGACATCACTTTCATCTTTCTATTTTGACATGTTGTTAGAACATCAAGTGTCTGATTCAATGCTCATTAGAACACACATATTTAACACACACTGATGAGCGACACATTGAAAAGCCAATCCACACTGATCAAACCCATCTCATCTCTCAGACGAAAATCCCACAACGAAAGTTTATCTCCGTCAATAAAATGAGAGTTAAACAGTCAATGAATATTTATGTTACAAGAATTGCAGAATTATGCGCAGAGGCTCCACACGCAAATGAGGAAAACACGGATTAAAACAAATATATTCAAGAATTCAAGCAAATTTGCATTCAGTGTGAATTCCCTGCTGAGACAACACGCAACAGAAGTTTCATTAAAGCATTATAAAATCTCATGCTAAATCAGAGGAGTTTAACAGCAAACATATATAGTCCACATGTGATATCTAATGTGTTCCAGTGCTCTGAAAGTGCCATACCTGGACATTACATGATGTTCCGCCAGGACACTAAAGAAAATAAAAAGGGCTTTAAAAATGGTCTCAACACTTCATAGATTTTGATTTAACCTTATATCACGCTGAATCTACTGTCTCACATTCGGCGGCTGACTGTAAGTTATTCTTTCTGTCCACCGCAGGAGGATTTAAAATCCTGCTGATACAGCATCTAAACATCATTATTCCTGACTCCCCCTCACACAAATCCATTACAAACACACAGCAGAATATTGGAAAAGGTGTTTGACTGCCTCAGAGCATCGACCTGCTATTAATTCAGAACTAAATACCAGAACACCAGGCCGAAGCTCACGGGACGCGTCTTCACGGGCTCATTTAATGCTGCTGTGACCAGTTCAAGTGTCCTGAGAGATCGCACGACCTGAAGAGAGGGAGGACAAACCTCAACTTAAAGGGGTCATATGACACGCTTAAATATTATGGTTTGTTTAAGATGTAACTCAATGTGTTTACATGATTTAAGGTTCAAAAACGCTGTATTTTCCACATATCTGCAGATTTCAAACAAAGCTCTTGTCTCTGAAAAGCGAGGTGTGCTCTGATTGGCCAGTTCACCAGTGTGTAGTGATTGGTGGAATACTGCAAGCATGTGAGGGAAATGTAACGCATCTGACCATATTTGGAACATCAGGTTCCTCTTCAATTGTACTGACAGGTACACCACCTTACTTGTGTGTACATTTGGGCGGTCTTAGTCACATCAGACCACCAACTGATGTAGATTTGTGGGCGGGTGATTACACAAGGTGTTTCAGACAGGTCTGGATGAGCATTCGCTTTTACACAGAATGCATCTTTTGTTCCCACACTTTTATTTCACCAATGTTACGTGTCTAATACATGCATGAGCAACTTATAACACACCAAAGACACAGAACAACATGTATTCGCGCCATTTGACCCCATTAAGCTTCATGACTCCTGCACAACCACAAAGACATACGGCAGAGGCAAGGATCTCACCGATAACATAATCACAGTAAGTGACGTTATAATGTTAAGTTAACACATGAAAATGGCTCTTTTTTACAAGCTGTCCTCGTGTATCCACTGTTTCATCTGTATGTCAGGTCACACACACACAGACACACAAGCATGCATGTACACACAACGGTCAAAACAAAGCAGATCAATGCTGAAATGACGTGAGCCATCACAGATGCAGGAACGGTCTGCTGGATCAAAACACAAATCTTGAGATCAGATCTGTGAGTGACAGGTCACCAGGAGACACACAAAGTAAATCAATGAGTCTGAAGGTGAAACAGGAGTGAAGGAGCAATCAGATTTTAATTACTCCAGCACATTAAAGGAAAACCCTGAGCTCGGCTGCTTTACGCTGTGGCAAGAGTCCAAAATAAACCCCCTGGAGGTAAGGTCAATGACTTTGGCAAATAAATACACTTTCTCTCTTTTGGCTGTTAACTTTACCTTTTAATACATGCTTTATCACGAACATTTTGAGCTTACACCCAACTTAGCTAAATTACTTTGTTTCTGCCAATTACTCGACGGCTGGGGGGGGTTTGGGGTTTGTGTTTGGCTCGCCTGATGAAGGCTTTGCCGTTTTATTTCTTGGGAGCCAGCATGTAGGGTCCATTGTGCACACACACAATTGCTTCATTTGCTTCAATTAAAAAGAACTGCTAAACGTTACACCAGCAATTTCCTGGTCAAAATTAATTTCTTCAGTCTTTCGGCCTGTTCATCAAGTGCACCGCACACATATAGAGCAGCAGCTAATCACATGTATGACCTAGGTGAAGCTTAACCGCAAATGAGACCCGTGCTGCTGGCATAATGAGTCGGAATGCGAACGGCCTAATTTTGAGCTCCAGGAAAAAGAAGTGAAAAATATGGATTTTAGTCGAATTTGAGATTTTCATACAAAATAAGTACATTGCCCACGTCTGGCGATTCCAATTCTCCAACTCAAAATTAAACATCTCAAATGATCTTCATTTGTCCATGTTTTCTGAGAGGTGCACCTTCCTCAGTCTTTTCTAATACAAAGGATGTGTGTCCATCGGAAGCCAAGTGCTCGGATTCGGTTTTGGTTTTAAAACATGCAGGATTGAGAAAATAAAGTGCGGGACTGATGTTAAAAGAGTTATAAAGAGAGATAAAGTGCAGGACCTGATTGATGAGAGTTACAAGAGCTCAAGAAGAGAGAAAATAATTATTAAGAGCTCTCATATAAAGAAAGCAGATATAAGCAATACAAAAGTAATCTGCGCGGCTCTCACGGCATATTAATGTATTATTAAGAGAACTGATCAGTCTCTAAAATAAATATTAAATATCATCTGTAAACTACAGCTTCTGCGATTGAAACTTCGGACCAGTATCAATCGCACCAAAGTGCCTTACTCACTTAGAAGGGCAGAGCTCTTGAAGTGGAAATTGAAGATTGGCAACTGTTACTCATTATATAGCCCTTTCCATCACACAGACGAAGTGATTAATAAATATCAACGCCGTTTTCTCTTTAACCGAAACAACACTTTGTGTTCGTCCCATTTGTCAAAGCTTTTACAGGTGCAAAAAAGGACGTTTATAACCCGCTTTTTCTGCCCCATCCGCACCTGATGCAATGATGATACTGTATCTGTATCTGTGCATTAAACGTTCAAAAGATGACACCTGAAAACTCATGTAGCCTGCACTGAAGAACCACGTTGTACAATAAGATCAGACTATTTTATCAAGAGGAGAAATGCTGTCCAAATTCAGATTTTTGTTTTTATAAATTCAAATCATATCAGTGAAAGGCGAACTACACCAATGAATGATGCAAAATAAACCAGAAACATTTATTTATGATTTAAATATCAAGAGGATGTAAATGTAAATAATATTTGTGATTTTTTGTCAGCATGTTCTGTAATGCAATGAAACAGAAAGCAATTACAGTATAAGACAGAAAACCTTTTAAATCCTGAATCATTCCTCACTCTGTCGCTTCACTCAAAAATGTATCTTCTGTCATTCATTGAATCATAGCTCATTCAAATGAGTTTGCATTGTGTGAGGAGACAAAAGCTGCTCGTCTGTATAATGAACATATTTAAATCTCAATTCTGTGTACTTCTTCATTCAGCAGCAGAAACCAAACTGTGTAAGATTTTTGCCAAACATCTTCTGTCATACACTGAAATAAAAAGTAATTACGGTTTGAAAGGACATATGGTGAATAAATTAGTTATAAATCCTCATATGTGAACCTGGAGCACAAAACAAGTCACAGGTAGCACGGCTATATTTGTAGCAATAGCCAAAAATAAATGTTTCTTTTATTCCAAAACTCATTAGGATATGAAGTAAAGATCATGTTTCATGAAGATATTTAGTAAATTTCCTACCATAAATATTTAAACATTTTATTTTTGTGAGTGGATGCGGCACAATCGTGAACAAAAATGTCCAGAAACACACCCACAAACTTCACTCTCTGCTGCCTGCTCTTTGGAATCACCCTCTCAAGTTTGGTGTCAATGGAAACACTGGAATTTCTGCTTACACAAACCTGCTTCTTCTTCACAAGGCCTTGCTACACAGTCTCAGAGTGACAACTTCAAAGGCGATTTTCTCAATATTTTGGCAGTGAGAGAGTGAGATAGGTAGGGAATGAGACTGTGAGACACCTCTTGACCGAGACAGTGAGACACTGAGGTAGTGAGGCAGAGAGAGTGAGATAGTGAGGGAGTGAGACACTAATCTGGTGAGACAGTGAGGGAGTGAGACAGTGAGGGAGTGAGATACTGAGGTAGTGAGACAGTGAGGCAGTGAGGGAGTGAGACACTGATTGAGAGAGACAGTGAGGCAGTGAGACACTGATCGAGTGAGACGGTGAGGGAGTGAGACAGTGAGGGAGTGTGGCAGTGAGACAGTGAGGGAGTGAGACAGTGATTGAGTGAGACAGTGAGGGAGTGAGGCAGTGAGGGAATGAGACAGTGAGGGAGTGAGACAGTGATCGAGTAAAACAGTGAGGCAGTGAGGGAGTGAGACAGTGATCGAGTGAGACAGTGAGGCACTGAGGGAATGAG
Source organism: Triplophysa dalaica (assembly GCF_015846415.1). Taxonomy (NCBI): domain Eukaryota; kingdom Metazoa; phylum Chordata; class Actinopteri; order Cypriniformes; family Nemacheilidae; genus Triplophysa; species Triplophysa dalaica. The sequence goes on along the minus strand of NC_079553.1, from coordinate 22,711,124 downwards.
ACAGTGAGGAAGTGCGACAGTGACGGAGTGAGGTAGTGAGACGGTGAGGGATTGAGACTGTGAGGCAGTGATGCAGTGAGACAGTGAGTGATTGAGGCACTGCGGGAGTGAGACAGTGAGGGAATGAGACAGTGAGGGAGTGAGACAGTGAGGAAATGAGACAATGAGGGAATGAGACAGTGTGTGAGTGAGACAGTAAGTGAGTGAGACAGTAAGTGAGTGAGACTGTGAGTGAGGGAGGGAGTGAGTGAGACACTGAGGGAGTGAAACAGTGAGGGAATGAGACAGTGAGGGAGTGAGAAAGTGAGTGAGTGAGACAGTGAGGGAATGAGACAGTGAGGGAGTGAGACAGTGAGGGAATGAGACAATGAGGGAATGAGACAGTGTGTGAGTGAGACAGTAAGTGAGTAAGACTGTGAGTGAGGGAGGGAGTGAGTGAGTGAGAGACAGTGAGGGAGTGAAACAGTGAGGGAATGAGACAGTGAGGGAGTGAGAAAGTGAGGGAGTGAGACAGTGAGGGAGTGAGACAGTGAGGGAATGAGACAGTGAGGGAGTGAAGGAGTGAGGCAGAGAGAAAGTGGGGGAGTGAGACAGTGAGGCAGAGAGAAAGTGGGGGAGTGAGGCAGTGAGACAGTGAGGGAGTGAGAGAGTGAGTGAGTGAGTGAGTGAGGGAGGGAGTGAGTGAGTGAGTGAGACAGTGAGGGAGTGAAACAATGAGGGAATGAGACAATGAGGGAATGAGACAGTGTGTGAGTGAGACAGTAAGTGAGTGAGACTGTGAGTGAGGGAGGGAGTGAGTGAGACAGTGAGGGAGTGAAACAGTGAGGGAATGAGACAGTGAGGGAGTGAGAAAGTGAGGGAGTGAGACAGTGAGGGAGTGAGACAGTGAGGGAATGAGGGAGTGAGACAGTGAAGGAGTGAGGCAGAGAGAAAGTGGGGGAGTGAGACAGTGAGGGAGTGAGACAGTGAGGGAGTGAGACAGTGAGGGAGTGAGACTGTGAGTGAGGGAGGGAGTGAGTGAGACAGTGAGGGAGTGAAACAGTGAGGGAATGAGACAGTGAGGGAGTGAGACAGTGAGGCAATAAGGGAGTGAGACAGTGAGGGAATGAGACAGTGAGGGAGTGAGACAGTGAGGCAATAAGGGAGTGAGACAGTGAGGGAATGAGGCAGTGAGGCAGAGAGAAAGTGGCGGAGTGAGGCAGTGAGGGAGTGAGACAGTGAGGCAGTGAGACAGTGAGGGAATGAGACAGTGAGGGAGTGAGACAGTGAGGGAATGAGACAATGAGGGAATGAGACAATGAGGGAATGAGACAGTGTGTGAGTGAGACAGTAAGTGAGTGAGACTGTGAGTGTGGCAGTGAGGGAGTGAGACCGTGAGAAAGTGGGGGAGTGAGACAGTGAGGGAGTGAGGCAGTGAAGGAGTGAGGCAGAGAGAAAGTGGGGGAGTGAGACAGTGAGGGGGTGAGACAGTGAAGGAGTGAGGCAGTGAGAAATTGGGGGAGTGAGACAGTGAGGGGGTGAGGCAGTGAAGGAGTGAGGCAGTGAGAAATTGGGGGAGTGAGACAGTGAGGGGGTGAGGCAGTGAAGGAGTGAGGCAGTGAGAAATTGGGGGAGTGAGGGAGTGTCTGTGCAGCAAATGAACTCAAAGAGGAATGAGTGAGGTCAATCCTCAAGAGCCCCTATGTCATTCCACGCCCAAAATACTACAGCACGCTCGAATACTATAACACACTTACACCACAGTGCACTTGAACACACACAAACACACACACACGTGCCACAGCACAGTCACCCAGTGATCTGACCTCAACAAAGCAGCAGAAAACAGCCCACAGTTTTAAGGGTGAAGAGTATAATTATGTTTGATGTGTAAACACTTTCTCTTAAACACTATCTTAGTTTCAAGTGCAGAGACAAGTGTAAACCACTGTGGCATTTTCAAAAGCCAGTCATTATTTCTGCTGTTCCACAAAATTACACACTTCACCGTTTTTTTTAGATTTTATGAACAACAAAAAAAATGAATATTTGTAAAAACTCATATTAAAATGCTTACGCATGTTATAACTATCCGCTATCAATTTACACTAAACTCATCTGACCTGTGATATTAAAACTAAATCATTCATCTTCAAGCAGGTTAAGGACAGTAACCACAAACAGATCCAAACCTCCTTCCCTGTGAATGAAGAATCAGGTCAGATGATCATTTCAGGTCCACATCTCTCGAGTGTTTAGTTTTTGTCCATTACGCTTTTTGAGGAAAGAGACTTATCTTCATCATCTGAACCTTCGAGAAATAAATTGCACAATAAATAAATCTCAACTGCTGGAGGAAAAATGTAAGATGATTGTGATATTTATCAGCACGGCTGAAGTTTAAAGACACACAAGTCTTTTGTTCTCATCCAAACAGAGCAAACATCAACACACATGTAACCAGTAAACAAAAGAGAGTTCTTGAGTCATCTATCATTTAGATAGACACAGTAAAAGCTCTCTCCTCGCATCCCGTACCGTTACATGATCAGGCAGGGAACATGTCTGGCAGGGGTCAAGCATGAGACCTCAGAGTCGGTTTCATTTTGCATTATGCATGAACGCATGTTCAGCCCCGACAAACATTCCAGGCTTGACATTTCCAGAGCGTTTCGAATATTTCCAGACCGCAGCGTGGCCAGGAACCCGCTCTCACATATCACACGCTAATGACCTGAATGCAGATTTTGATGGCTGTGATTTGGGAGGGGTTCTGCCGCATTCATCAGTCTTAGATAATTACAGCAGGTTAATATAGACACCAGCTGCTGCGCTGCATCCCATCTACAACAATCACACACTGCAGGCAGACTGAGACAATTAAGGTGTTCCTACTACCATAAAAGTTGAATGACAATGACATTCATTGAAATATAGACGTTTCATCTTAACTACATAAACAAACATTACATCCATAACATGTGCACTCTTGTGACCCCAACTGAACTTCCGGTTCACATTCACAAACAATAGAGCGACTGTAGATTATTTCTGATAACAAGCAAAAGAAATCGAGAAGAAGTTTTACCTGGCTAAACTTGTCTCTCCAATATTATAAATGTAGACTGCGATACCAAGCTCAACCACTAGATGTCAGTGTAGCATACGGGCTCTTCAAATGCCACCAAACTGCAGGATATATTAATAGTAGTTATATTAATAGATACTAGCAAAAGGGTGACCAGAAGTTAAATGAGGGTCAGGCACACGCGCATCAGATGAATCGGTCTATATATATATAAATAAATACAAGTTTTAGGGTCACCTGCTGCTCTATTGATATTTTTTAATTAATAGAATTTTAAAATAATAGCAATTAAAACTTTGTAATGTACACTGGATTCGACCAGCACAACGCGACACGACACGCGGCGGGATGGGATTGTCGCTTTGCGCGCGCATTTAGTGTGGAGAATTGTTTTATTATAAACATTTGTCATGGTGTAACACTATTGTAACTTCAGAAAAAATCAAAACTTATATTTAATCTTACAGAATTTACAGAAAAGTTCTCGTCTTTTTCTCAAGCAGTTTCTTGAGGTCTCATCCTGGGATGATTAAAGGAGTTCATATCTTTTCTGAACTCATTATTCATTATTAAGTCCAACTCATCCATTTCAATAACATTTTCATTAACTAAAATTTTTGAAAATTTAACCAAAAACTACAAAACAAAACATTTTTAAGATTGAATATTTTTAAGAGAAGCATTTAGTGGAACTAAAGTTTAGAACGGTCGTGTATGTGGATGTATATATATATATATATATATATATATATATATATATGTATATTGACCTGAAATACTCTATCTCAGATGAATGAATATATTAAACAAACCCGTCAAGCAGCACCTTAAAGACATCTTGATAAACAACACTGAAGCATATGGGACGAGTCAATCCTGTCAAAATGATGTATGTGAAATCCACTTCCTGTTGAGTATCACCACACGTCTAATGACAGCAGCTCTATGGGCCGCTCGACTGCTACTTTTACATTTTAATATCTCAGCAATATTTGATCAACTACACGTCCTCCAGGGGCTATTACAGGAGGTTAATTAACGTACGGATTATACAACTACCATTTTTTAATGAGACGAGATCTTCACCCACGCTGGCACACACAGGTCATGAGGACCGGCAGGGATTACTCATGAAGCAGTGCCGCTGTGGTCCTCATAGCTTCAGATAAAAGTCTGAACCTCTGTGATTGACAACCACACGCTGTCAATTAATGCTGACGGACAGTTGTCACTCAATGGATAGATGAATGACACTTTACATACAAACATACTGCCGTATGTTATATCAAATACTCACCAAACATTCACACGTGTAGTGATGCTTCTGGTGACAATATAAAACAATCACATTGACAATGATTTTAATGAACTTTTTATTTGGCCATAATGTTTCCTAAAGTGCAAAAAAAACTAAGGTAACCACAAAGTACCCATGTTTTTTGTAGTAAACTTATACAAGTAGTAATCGATATAAACACTCAAATATAGAGTATTTTTGCAGTTGTTTGTCCCTTAGAGCCACTGTAAAGATGTTCCGTCTACAGAAACATTGAATTAAATGGAAAATACTCCAAAGGTTCACACTGAAGTCACATTAAAAGACACAAATAACCCCTGAAAGTCCCATAAAAGGATAAGCACTCTTATGAAGTATGTGAATAAAAAGTGATGTGATGTTGCTTTCAGGTCAGGATAAGGACGTTTGGCTCCTGAGAGAGAGAGAAAGGGTGAGAGCAGTCAAGGGTATCGCTCAATATCTTACTCCTGTCCGGGCAAAAGAGGGAAACAAGAAAATGAAGTGACATGTGAGGTCAAATGCATTCTGGCACAGAACATCAAGAAGTAATTTTAGATCCACTGCAGTATAAAGTGACCAGCACACAGGAGTTCAATATACAGATACAAAAGTCTGACGTCTGCTGAGACAAAAGACCAATACATAAATCAGCATCACAAGACACACATTTACACATTTTATATCTCTGTCTGCTTCCAGATATCTATGCGAGTAGCAGAAATACAGACGTGCCCAAATTTGTTGGGACCATTTAGGGATGTGCGGGACTAATCGACTAGTCGTTTAAACGGTAAGCTCCTAATAGTCTACATTGAAAACAACAGTTGATTGCACAAAATTACACAAAATGTTATAATTTAAATGACTTTCACTTTAATGTCTCGTTTAGAAATCCTTTAAATTACATACTAAAACAACATGTTTGAAAAAATTATTATAAATAGTATTTGAATAGTGTATATCAGGAACGTCAGATCTAGCATGCATTTCCTTTTGTGCCAATGCAGCACGCTCAGAAATTACCACTTGAAAGACTAATTGTGAGGTTGTTTTGAAGGAGGAAGATGGATAGGATTTAAGCATATTATCAAAGTCATATCAAAGTGGCATAGCAATAATTTCACTGGAGCCATGTATAACCATACTGTGTTGGGTTCTTATTGCCGCGATACGGAAAATGTGGATAGAACCGTGGAATCCAGGCATAAAGCGAAAAATTACATAATGATCTAAAGCTAGATACATTTATGTTAACAATTACTTAATAAAAAAATTCAATATTTTAATTTTTAAAGATGGATTGACGTTATTTGGTTGCAGAATGAGCTGAAATGCGGTGAATGCATCTTGAGCACACTCAATAGAGATGAGAATGTCCCAGCTTCTAGATTCACACAATTTTGAAATTTATTTGATTATAATGTTTATCACAAAAAAACTCACTTGAATAAACACGATCGCTTAGCACTGTTATCTGTGTGCGCAGATTCCTCAGACAGAGTTATTGTTCACAAACATTGAGCCGACTTTTATCCGAGCATGCTTACATTAGAACATGTATAAACAATAGTAACATCATAATCACATGCGGACTCGAGTGTTTAGCCTATATGTATATTCTATAAATGGGCTAATATGGTAAGCATGCTTTATGAGTGGCTTTTTCATCCGCTCTGCACAAGTTCAAATGCTAGCTTGTTCTGTACTTTTTGTCCATTGCTTTCTATTCCCTTTCTAGTTTGCACAAATTGCTTTATAAATAATAGAAACATGATATAATTTAGGCTATTGTGTTTGTTGATAGGCTTTAGGCCTACCCTAATTATAACTTGTAGGCTACTTAAATTCCGACATAATTAAAAAAGTTATGTTTTTTCACTCAACATCATTTAAATAAACAAATAATGAAATATTAGTTTTTAAACTTTTACTCAATTGTTGTTAAATATTTTAAGTTTCATGATTTCAGTCTAACCGACACACTTTTCATAAAATTTGATTTAATTTGATTACTAAAATTTAATTGAACTTTTAGAGTCTGAAAAACAGACTTAAAGGAGAAAATAAAATGTTTTTTGTGAAGGCTACATATTTTAAGGCCGGGCACAGACCAGTCAGAGCAAACAAATGCTCATCGCGTCACTTCTTGCAGCCACTAAAATGATCCAGTCAGGGTTGGCGCATCAGCAAATACAGAAATATTAATGATGATAACGTGAGGAAAGTGGAGCACATATGCCTGTTTTAGCTACATTACATATTGAATATGAACACTTTGATAAATACCCTATATTCTTTAGTCTTTAAAATCTACATACTGTATGCCCTATGCAAAGTTTTAGGACCGCTTTCTGGGCCATTCTTAGTTTTAGGCCTGACGACTACACGGTTACAAAACTTTTGTTTAAATGTCTTTTAAATAAGTCGTAGGGCACGTCCCTAGTACCCTTAAAGCTCATTGATAAAATGGTTCATGCCACCTGATAATACATCATTGGAATATTGTGATATTTCAAACTAATAAGTGTCTTTAATTAGTATCACACATGTTTCCAATCTTATAATCAGTCATTCAGTTAATTTAAATGGAGAAAAGTCGTCACTGTGCTGTTTGGTATCATTGTGTGCACCACACTGAACATGGACCAGAGAAAGCAAAGGAGAGAGTTGTCTGAGGAGCTCAGAAAGAAAATAATAGACAAGCATGGTAAAGGTAAAGTCTACAAGACCATCTCGGACCAGCTCGATGTTTTTGTGACAACAGTTGCAAATATTATTAAGAATTTTAAGGTCCATGAAGTTGTCATTGTGTCAGTTAGAAACATAATATGTCGGTTATATGTGGAGCAATTTTTTTAATTTGGGTTGTGCTTTGGCACTGCTGCACTGCGCGGATGAATCTGAGCTCTGTGCTAACTGACTGACTGCTCACACCGCATCAGAGCAGCGCATCTGTACATCAACACGTCCTACATCTGAAATATGTTCTCTGAACACATACCACATCTGAGTAAATCAAACAAAGAATTTACCAACTACTACTTAGTTATCAGAATCTGTTATCTTCAAAGTGATATGGAAAGCACATACAGTCCTGAATAACCCAGCTCACCCACTCTATCAGTATTTTATACACCTTCCATATAGACTACCTATGTGTGAGAAGACTGTTGAGTTTTGTTCAAACAGCTATACATGCTTTAAACACTTTAGCTATTACGGTACTTTTGTGTTTTTTTTTCATTTTTGTGATCTGTGTTTTGATTGTATTGTGATATGTACATATGTAATGTTACATTACTAGGTACCCTCCTGAGAAAATGAATTTCCTCCTTGAGGACAAATAAATTATTAATATAGCACAGACCTTATTTCGGGCGATTTACCAAAAACCCATTAAAAAACCCACAGACATTGGAGTGATGGAACTGGAAGACCTAAAAGTTTAACTCGCTTCCGGGTTTTGCATTCAAAAATACGTCATCTCTGAGCCTCTCCATGTGATCCTCATAAAGCCATGACGCAAAGATAGGCAAGGGGTCAAATATGTCATTCTCACTCCACTGCAGGTCAACGGATCTGGTAAAACATGTCAAATGTGCAGCTTTCCTGGTATGCATGCGGTTCTCTGCAAAAGTACATTTTTCTGACAATTTTAATGTCAACATGACAAATGTGCCACTTCCTGGGTTGAACTAAAGTTTTCTCCTTCATGATCAAGTCGTTTAGCAGATGCTTTGACTGAGTAACTGGTGAGCACAGATTTTAAAACCATAATATGACAAACAAATGCCGTACAATCTTCACACAATGACACAGGGTGGACAAAGAGACCAGAGGTCCTCACCAGAATCACTTCACAACAGAGCATTGAACAGCAACACGACACACACAATTCTTTCTTTTCTCTTGTATCATCCAACACATGGGCCACCATTTCACTGTATTCTTTGGAAGGAAAAGATGCCATTCCTCTGACAATTTCTGACCCAGATAGAGGCCGGAGTCTACGAGGCCTGTTAGTAAGTATTCAGTGTATTTGGCTGGTTAATATCATCCCTCCAAATGGTCATCAGCAGACATCTGTACGGATGGAAACAGGCCAACACAAACCCAGTCCTCACACTGAAATATACAAACAGATAACGGATGATACGACAACCTCATCATGTTTACATAGCATTTCACACTTCATTATAAACTAATGAAGGAAGAGAAAAACTGATGACAGTCCAATAAAATTGTCACTTGGTATGTGACATGAGGAACACGCCTCTAGCTGGCGATCCGCCCGTGACCTGACATGTTGATCTTCTGTCCTGGAAATGCTGCGTAATATTTTTGGGTTTCTGGAAAAGTTTGTAAGCGGAGGAGATGAGCCAGCTGACATCCTGACACTGCAGTTCAGTTCAGACACGCCAGCGGTTTACTGGCACACTTTCTCCCTGGAAACCTCGGGTGGAACATTTCCCCTGAACTATCTGACTCAGAATACAGCACAAAACAACATCACTACTACACCCAACATCTCAACATTAAATCAACGTTTAAACTTCCACATTAACCCTTTCATAATTGTTTCTGGTCTGACCAAAGATTTCATATCAGAACATCAAACAAGAGATGCTTAGATGAGGTGATGTTTCATCCAAATCATTTATAAAAATGGCTTCACGTGACCAGACTCTCTGCAAACAACTGGGGAGCTTTTCAAATGATGAAAGAGGACATTTAATAAATTAATTTCACACACTGACATCACAACAAATGAAAGTGGAAAACCTGAGGATAAATAATGAAGTTCTGGCACGGGGAGAAAAGAAGGGAGGAGACGGACAGATGGAATTTATCATTACAAATCCTTCAGTTCATTACACATCGGGGAATTAAAGCTGTAATGAAAAAATCTAAATCTAAAATAAAGACTTGACTGTGACATTCTCTTCTTTTGATAATATGTAATAGAGCACTTTACTCTACAATCTTTCAGAATTATCAGAGTGATTTAATAAGCAAACATAATGCTGGTGAATAATACTGAAAACCAAAGATTCAAATGGAAGATTCAAGAGTCATTTTCCATGCATCACACACACGTGCATGTCAGTCCAGTGCATTACATACATACAGAATTAGACCCCCACAGAGAGAAGATTTGAGAGAGGTTCTCTGAGACCCCGGCGACCGGAAACAACCCTTTTCCTTTCAGATTCCTTACGTGTTTCTCTAGCGCCAGCAGCCATTTATAGCCAACTGAGCTAAGCAGTTCCCATGAAGAGCTCTTCACATCTTATCATTTCAACAAACGTCATTCTCGTGGAGAAACAAGCTAACAATATCAGTTTCAGACATTCTCAGAGCAAAGCTATAAACAACAGATTATATCCAAATTCAACTATTCTTATATCTTGTAAGGACATTAACGCAGTGTTCTCAAAACATGCAATGTCAAAGATCTCCAGATACGTTCAGGTTTCTTAGTGTAAGTCTAACAGTTTCATTCAAAGTCCACACGCCTGGATACGCACATTTCTTATAAACAAGCTGCATGATTTGTGGTCGTATTTATGTCTTTAGCAAAAATGGTCTGGGACAAGTAGCATGCTGTATTTGATTAATGGGTTTGATTTGACAAACGCTTTTATCTGATGCAGTTTTCAGCTTTATGTATTTACATAAAAAGAAGTGAAAAGGTTGTTCCCTTATGATAAAAAGAGGTTTAAATAAGAGATCAGTGTTGAGGTAGACAGCAGAAGGCAATAGAATCAGAAATGTGCAAATATATATGTTACTGTGTTATTTCGCCGACAGATCGTCTCACTGAAGCACAGCGTGTCAGAAAAGAGAAAGACTGATCAGAAATAAACCTCTGCAAACCTGCGAACCTGTTTCACATTTACTGCCACCTCTGCAGTTCTGATGCAAATGTAACACGTGTGTCGACAGACACGAGTCTTCAAAGAGAAACACTGAGAGAGCCGAAGAGTCACCCGCATGCCCTGCGCTTCCTACGTGTCTCCAGGGAGCAGAGAAACGCTCATGCAGCTCTAACCAGATGTGACTGCAGAGCACGACAGCGAGAAACCAAGCGCATCAATGCAGCAAAGCTTCAGAGTTCAATAAAGATCTCACACCATTTTACTGAAAAATACAAGAAAATACTCGCTAAATAAAGCGTTTAGATTAATGCATCAGCATTCTCTACTGGAACTCTACTGTGAAGTTGGCAATAGAAATGAAACCCTTCACCTTTGAGTCTGCATATTCATATAAATCATCATGTATATTTCAACTGAAATCATCATATACAGTATTAGCGGAAGATTGATGTGTGACATGTTTGACTGAATAAAATACATCACAGTTACTGATTTCTGAATTTAAAAGATATATTGAATATGTAATGAAATCTTTATTTTTCTAGGATCTTGTGGGCATTCGGACACAAATGTCTCAGTAATGCTGTTCAAGATACATGGACACCAGCAGAACACTGTGACATCACAGTATGAGCAGGAACACGGGTCAGGAACACGGGTCATGAAAACCTCAGGTGAGGTGTAAACACAGAGATAATCCCTGAGGTGAAATAAACTATCCAGAGGACACAACGTTCACCCGCCTCACAGCCGCACAGATGACCCAAACCTTCAGCCACTTGTCAACAAAAATAAGAAATCTCATGAAGAGTGTCCAAATCATGTTTTGATATCACTCGAGGGCCTGTTTCCACAGATAATGGAAGAAAAGAGGATTTGGTGTCTTGGCACAAAAGAGCAACAGAACCATGAAACATCTCACAAACAATCACAACTGACATGTCAACCCTAAAGACCTCCACAGAAAACTCAAAGATCTGCATCACACAACCCAAACACACTACATCCCAATAATAACACAGCCAAGAGTCAGAGAGGTGTTCTTCAACAATCCCAACAAATACACAAATATAACGTCTTACCTCATCAAAGCCGCTGTCTTCTTTCTTGAATGCTTGAGGGGAAAAAGAGAGATGATATCAGACATTTAGTTCACTAAACGCTGAATAAATTAACACAAAATGGGGTCATTGGGTATTTCTCACATGCACATGAAATGTAATGAGTCATTTTGAAATTGCGTTCAGATTAAGTTCATCCTGGGTCAAAGTCCAATAAACCTGTCAAACACATCCGGGTCATATTTCACCCACAATCAAAAAAAAAAAATGATTTCATCAAATAAAGAAAACTATTTGTGAGGCCTTCTGTATTTTCTGCACCCCCCCATTTTCAATAATGCAATATTTTTAAATACTTATATATTATTTAAATTGTACTGTACATTTACATTTACATTACATTTATTAAATTGGCAGACGCTTTTATCCAAAGCGACTTTGAAGTGGGAGACCATATAAACAATTATAAACCCAACATGTTAAACAGTACATGTTGTAGCATTAGTTGTATTGTGTTTAAATTAGTGGTGGGCCGTTAACGGCGTTAACGCCGTTAACGCAGTGAGACTATTATCGCGCGTTAAAAAAAATGTCGCCGTTAATCTATTCTCAAAGTTGGGTTGGGAGCTGGGTCTATACTACGCAAGCTATGATGACTTTCACCTTGATATTTTAGCGCGAATGTATACCAGCTTAACTGCACTGTACGGGGCGAGAACGAGATTTTTCAACTCGCGTGATTCGCGTCATTCGCGTCATTCGCGGAAGCAGAAGCCGCCTCATCATCTCATAACCAGGGCTTCATTCGCGCGATTCGCGCCGCAAGTAGGTCTATTGCCTCTTTGCATTAACATATAAATCACTCGCGTTTGACACGCCATTCGCGTTTGGTCTGAACACAACATAACGTTACTGTGAAATTACCGCATCAAAAGTGACGTGCTAACATGGATGCAGCTATGAAGCCGCCGGGTTTGCTTTAGGGAATATAAATTATTAAGAAGCTTCCCAATAGAAACATCAACAAGACTAAGGTTGTTTGCACCTTGTGCAATGCGGAATTGGTTTAAAAAAAACACTTTCTCTCAACAGGTAGTGGTCTAGCTTTAGTTGAAACCAGTAACTTTGTATTGAGATCTAATGTATTATGGCTCCTGTATGACATATCGCTTGTTGCTCCCTCACTCTTTGTAAGTCGCTTTGGATAAAAGCGTCTGCTAAATGACTAAATGTAAATGTACTGTAGGAGCTCTTCCGGTCTCAAGTACCACCTAAACGCAAATCATCCCTTAGCTAATGCGGAAGTAAACACAAGTTCATCTTATTGAACATAATTAAATTTTCAGCACCAATTATCATAGTAGAACAGCTTTCTCAAGCAGTTTGTGATGCATTTTGGAAACAGGAGACGAGCCCCTGGTCTAATGCGCCACCTGGCTTGAGAAACCCGTTCTCAAAGACTTACTTTTAGTCATTATTTGGGTAGCACACATATTCTGAATGCCTTCGGCAGAATTCAAATGAGCCATTTTAATCTAGATTAATCTAGATTAATCTTGGAATTAATCTAGATTAATCTAGATTAAAAAAATTAATCTATGCCCACCACTAGTTTAAATAAACTAAACCATGTATTAGAGCACGATAGTAATACACATAATAATATAAAAAACAGCTGTAATGAGAATCTAATGTGACCTCTGTTTGACAATAATTAAAAATGAAAGAAATTATTACATTATACATTTAAATTTTCAGATTCATTACAGTGATGAAAAGGACTTATTTTAATGTAATTTTCCATGTAATTTCTCCTTCTTTTTTTTTGATTTGGGGATTAATGTGACCTGGACATAACATTAACCCATATCAAACATTTATGCCTCTGCTAAACATCTGTTTTATAAATGATTGATAATGTTTTACATTAAATCAATGCATATAAAGTACCAATATATACAGTATCTGTTTGCAGAGACACAGAGTCAATATACTGTAATGCTTTGGGTCAAATAAAGCTGTATACTAATATCACATAAATGTCTTGGATTTATGCAACTTCAGTATTACTGTCTGTATCTGTAAAATGCTGTTTAAAGCTTACTGTGCGTTCACCCCGCCAGCGACTCTGTCCCTAGGTGTCCCTAGTCTCTTGCTACGAGGTCATTAGAAGGCGTTCCTAGCTTTGGTTGCTCTAGTGACATTTATAAACAAACCCTGCAGTAACTGACGAGAGACGGATGATGAGCTTCACTACTTTACGTCGCTCCCGAAAGTCGCTCATAATTTGCATAAAGTTGTGAAAATATCCACTTTGTCGTGTCGCTAGACACACTCACTTCCTGTCGCCACCGATCACTGTCGCTCGTGTCTCCGGCTCTTTTTTTAAATGAATGACATCGCTTTGCTTTGTCGTTGGAGGTCGCTGGCGGTGTAAACGCACAGTTAGATTCAAATCCTCAAATTACCCTTTAAAATATAAATGCACGTCTTGCAATGGAGAGATTTTTAGACCTACAAAATGGAAAATATTCACATTTCTGTGCCATTTGATCTGTTTTTCCATCGACAGATCATTAAATGAAGCTCAACCATGCAAAGCGATCGTCTCCGTTAAACAGAGCATCTTTATTTCATGTCCCTTGAAAAATGATTTATTCATGTTGCTATTGTTTTGAGACAATGCCGAGCTGTTCTCGTCTGAAGACAGTCACTGTTTAAATAGTTCATATTCGAATCCCTTCACTTTACAGAAAAATTACAACACAGTGAATCATCATGACTATGACAAGTCAGTTCAACGTCTTGGTGAGGGCCGACACGTTAACTTCAATGAAAAAAAGCACAAATATACTTTTTTGCCTCGTAGAAGCTTAAAATATTCCCTGCCACGTACAGAAGAAAGTCTTTGTAAATGCTTCAGACGACATCTGACTAAAGCACAGTGGAGCGGAGTGAGTGTGTGACGGGCAGAATAAAACATCACTCAGACACTCAGAATATCTACAGAAAGCTTAGTGCCAAATATTGCCATATATGCTGGCTAGAATCAACAATTATCTACTGAGCTTCTTGAAATGCATTGTGGGAATGTCTTGGTCAGAAATTGATCAAAAGAATTCGCTGCCCATCCAGCTCACTAGTTTTTGGAACAAACCCCATACAAATCCTATTTTTATTAATTCCTGCACAAAGACACAATGATCAGATCATATTACTGTTGTTACTTGTGCTGTGCTGGTTGGATAAAAGCAGTCATTTAACAGCGTCCATCAATCATGAAGCACATTATCTGGGCAGACAGCATCTTTTAGACGCAAAGACCCCTAGGCAGCGTTTTCTATCCCCACTGCAGCTTCACAACAGAGACGTCTTTATGACATGGACTACAAGACAATGAGAATCGCAAATCAAACTGCAGCACAGCAACATTATAAATGCCTCCATATCATCATCACTCGATTTTACATCAGACTTGATAGAGATCTGAGTTACAAAAATCCCCAGATACCTAAAATAAACGTGTAAAGGAAATGTCTAAACAGACATATTAAACAGATAATGTTGTGGTTGATGTGTATTGTAAGACATTCCTGCAGCAATATAGAAGATTTAACTGCTTTTCAGGGGTTGAGACACTCCAAGAAATAAGCTTTTCATGATCTTACATGAAAATCATTTCAACGTTCATCCTCTATACGTTAAACGAAATAAATGTTACACGACTTTGGGGTTTATATTGAAAATATCTATAAATGTGTTTGTACGATTGTTCACAGATATACACATAAACCACTAAATTCTCTGAGACCCAAAAATCCAAATCAATCTCAAAACATGATGGTTAAGCAAACGTCTTCATTTGGTTTCAATTCATTCTCATCTCTCTGAGATATTTTAGTGTTCTGTATGATCTAGACCAGGGCAAGTCAACAGGACAAATGTGGCCCGTCAATCCTCTTCTCCTGGCCCGCCTTAACATTTTAAATAAGCGGAGAGACTTTAAGAACGATGTGCTTTAAGTAATGCACATCCTGAGACGCCACATCTTTGATAGTCCAAAATGCTGTTACATTCAATACAAAAGTAATTCTTTTTGAGTGATTTATAAGCGATTGATGTCTTATAAAGTGATTTGATCAGTCTGTCCAAGAAACATAATCTTATTTACAATGTTATATTTAGCAATCCACAGCCACGGGCAGTCAGCGTCTTTTGCCCTTGAAAGTAACAGCAGGAAGAGTACTTCACCATGTGAACTGTTGTCTCAGATAAGGGAAAACTTATGTTGTTTTTATTACTACATGTATGATTTAAAGGGCTATATTTACGAAAAACAGCTGTTCATCTCCCTCCAGAACTTGCACTTCAAAGGATCACCCATTCTAAGAGCATGGGGCACATGAATGCGATTAGAATTCACCAGAAGATGCGATAATACCCATATCTACGATAATAGCGTTCAGTTTCTTGCACAAACCAACTTATTTGCTTCATAAGAGGCCAGTTTAGCGTCAATGGGCGGGGATTACTTTTGTGCTGAATGTATTAGGGTTTTTTACTTTTATTAATTTGACTTTCATTAATTCAACCAAATATCTTCATAAAGAAAAAATTAAATACAACCCACATCTTGGAAGTACTGGGGTGAGTAAATTACAGCAATCTTATTTTAGGGTAAAATAACGCATGAAAAGGACAGTTCACCCAAAAATGAAAGAAAAATTGTCATCATTTGCTCACCCTTAGATTGTTCCAGACATGTATAAATGTCTTAGTTCTGCTAAGCACAAAGTAAGATATTTGGAAGAATGTCAGCAAGCAAACAGATCTTATCCCTCATTCACTTAAGTAGGGAAAATAAATACTATAGCAGTCAGTGATGGATGAGATCAGTTTGCTTTCTGACATTCTTACAAATATCTTCTTTTGTGATAACAACATTTTCATTTTTGGGTGAACTGTCCCTTTAAGGAAAAATACAATTGAAAAGGCAATATGAAAAACAGTATAGAAGGAACAAAATGCAATAAATAATAGAAATGCAAAATAACAGAAGAAATGATGATATGGCCGCAATGAAAAGTAGTTGAAGACCGTTGATCTAGACTGTCTGTCCTTTATGAATCAGTCACAATGTCCAAAACACTAAAGTTGTTCAGCTTAAACCTAACCAACACAATAACTGTGTGTCAGTAATAAATGACAGATGTATGATTGTTCAAATCCCCCAAAAAGGATTTTAATCATTACATTTTGGCATTCTTTAAAACACCATATAGTGCTATCTAAGCACAATGGTAATCCATATATCAACCATTGATTAAGACCCGAAGGTTAAAGTCTCCATTTGGTCTCCTTCAAATCTCACTGGTGTCTTCGAGAAGCAACTGAGATGTTCCAGTGTTCTGTTTGATTAAAACTGTGTTTTCTTTAAGCATCAATCCTCCAAATATATGAAGATCATAAACATGAGTCACATCTGAACTTCTGAGCAGCTTCATATCAAACAGATCACACAGATAATCGTAGAGAAAACGCGTGTATGTGTTGCATATGATGTGCATAAGGTCAATGAGATCAATGACGATCCGCATTATCTCTACATCATATATCTGCAGTCTCTGACGAATAGAGATAAAAGCACTTTAAGTCTATTATAGTCTTTAAAATGCAGGCAACTGATGCATTTAATAGCACTTTAAGTCAAGAGAAATGTTTTATAAATCTTTCACGCAGACGTCATTTAAATGTTTGAATGCTTGTCTTGGAGGATTTAAAGATGATTTACAGTCCAAACGCAAACTTTCGCCTCCACTGTCAGTGACACCAGCAGCAGCTCCAGTGAACAATACCATCGTCACTCACCGATGCGACTGAAGCTCTCCGACAAAGTTCTCCTTAATTTCTTCATTTTGCCGATTTTTTCGGCCGGTTGAGCCGCGGGCATCAGATCACACATGTCGACGGGACTCAGAAATCCTGCTGGAGGAGTTAAAAAGCGGGAATGAAATCCTGAGGTAAAACTGTTGTGTGACACCGCGCGCTACTTTCTTTTAAAAACACATTTCTAACGTGTTGACTACAGACTACATATCTGTTGCCGGTGTAATAATCCGCAGTAACGTGAGCAGGAAAACTTCACGACTGTGTGCTTGAACGCTGCGGTTTTCCTGCTCTTCTCTCTGGAAATCTGGATGTCATTTTACGATTCTCTCCGTTTGCTTGAGAGAGCGAGGTGAGGCGCTGAGAGTTAGCCCCGCCCACAAGGGGCACCCATTGGTCGAGCGATGGCCGTTGCATCAGTGATTCGCTATGTGAACTGTCCGTCATTGGCAGATCCCCGCCTCAGGGTCGGGGCATCCCGAAGACTTGCGCATCGTGGACATTCATTTCTGCGGTATCGGGACTTTAAATCGCTTTTGTGGGGATTCAAATGTTCCACGCGTTTTGGGAAAATATCCATTCATTAAAAAATAAATGTTTTTGAAAAATTGACCGTTCACACACGTCTGACCAATAAATGGACGCAACAGTTCCATGACAATTATGGATCATGATGAGAAGATAATAAACATCTGTTCATAAATCAATTATTCAGTTCTATGTGTGTACCAGTGCATTAAAAAGAACTGACTCACACAACACACGTATTCCACATTTTCAAGTTTAAGATCTTTCATTCTAATCTGTTATTTGGTACAATTAATTTCTTGTTTTCTTCATTCCTCTTGAGAAAGATGGGGAAGAAAGGCATTAAAAACCAATTACAAATAATATAGAATGAGAATAGTAGCATATACAATAAGAGAAGGAGAACCTATAGGCAGAAATATAAGAATAAACAATGGCCTTCTCAAAAGCTAGTCAGTCTAAAGTATGACTAAGACAATGAATAACAATATTGAAAAAATCTCTATAACAAATATATTACAATTGTGTAAATGTACAGGTCTGGAAAGTAACATTCTTGGCTATTTCCATATAAATTCAACACAATACTGTTTAATGCAATACCAGTATGTTCAAACAATGGAAAGAATTATAAAAAACCTTTTAAATTTTCTGTAAAATACTTTGAAGCTATATTATATGACACAGCTATTATGATCATCATTCAGTATCTTCCATGGTAAACTATGGTGTTTGTATAACTAAAATATTAAATGTACATTTTTTGTGTCCACATCTCACAGTCAACAGTTATAAGATAATGTAGTAAAATATCTGCCTCTTTTCACCCTACAATGTTCCACGCAAATTCTTTGTTAAACTGGACATGACAACTAAACTGGATGGTTCCCCGGACAGGGCTTAAGACAACAGTTCCGGACTAACTTGATCGAAAACAACTTACACTGACATCTTAAAATGAAGAGTTTGGTTCCAAAATGACATAACTCAAAAATAAAAAATCGTGTATCAATTAATATCAATCAAACTGCCGTTTGTTTGTTTTGATTTAAGCCACAAGAACTCAAAAATACAGCGAAAGGCTAAAATAAACTACAAGACTGTTGTTCAGATTTTCAGTCTGGACTTGTTGCAGAAAGTCATCTCATTTTGGAACCAAATTCTTCAAATATATCAGTGTGATTTTTTTGTCTCAAGACACACACCGGTTATTTTTTTTGTAGAGTATGTTTCTAAATGGACTTAAATATCCTAACTAAATCACAGTCTTTGTTTAAGGTAATCCTTGTTCGGGAAACCACCCCCATGTGTATATAACAGTGACTGAGGCAGGAAAAGATGGTTGAGATGAGATTCTTAAGGACAGTTATGTCTAATGTAAACATCTCACTGTCAAGACACTTACACAGCTCTTCTGCACACGGTCACATTCTCATCTAATCATTACACAGCCGTTAGTCAGACCTTCATTTGTTTCAATGACTAATCAATACATCGAGCCAATAGATTTGTAAGAACCTAAACAGAGACTAGTTACGTTTATTGAGTAAATACATTTATTTCATGATCGCTGTATGATGTTGCTATGTGGGTGAAAACTAAGAGGCCGTGTATATGTCACCCAAATCATTTCAGAGGAGCAAATGGTTATATCGGATGAATTAAGAATTGAACATATTATAAATGATCAGGTCTGTAAACGCTTTTTGTGTCCTAAATATAAAAAGGTGACGTGAGATGAAATTAGCATTCATTGATTTTTTAAGTTTTTAAAGAGTGGGAATGTGTTCATATTCCAGTCAGATCGGCTCATGGTTTAGCATGGAAAGAAGAGACTTAAACTAGCAGATGAAACTCTTTCCTTCAGGCAGTCACAGGGAATCTCTCACGAATTTCACTTTCTGTATCTCATCGGTCTAACAAACTCAACCAGATTTCATAATTCAAAAATGTAAAACCAATTGCACTTCTTTAAAAGCTTGTTTTTATTAGGAAATGTTGTAATAAGAACACGCATAATTACAAACATCTAAGTCATTTCACAGAAGCGAGAGTGATTTAAAACTATGGTTTCAATTGTCTTACCACAAACAAATCAGCGTGTTTCAAAGAAAACATTACCCCCAAAAAATCAGTTGTCAGCTCATGTCCTTTCAAACGTAAGCAGAAGAGATCGCCAACATGGCATTCACGTCTCTCTCACATTTACAATATCAAACAATGGACGTATGAGCTACGTCTACTGATGCTGTACCCTTAAAATCTTCATTCAGTTTAACTCAACACATGCACATATTTAAACATGCTAAAGAGAAAATGAGATATGATATCTGACGCAGAGATTATTAGAAGCATCTGGTTCTCACACAAAACTACAGAATGACTTCAGAGGATTCAAATCAACTACATTTATGACAGTTTTAGTCTCATTTGACATGTGACAGATGTTTTCATTATATAGATGAACTAAGAGCTGCGTTTAGATTCTACAAATAAACAATGTTGGAAGCTTGTTTGTTCTACAGACAAAATGACAGAACTTCTGCTTCAACAGTTTCTAGCTTTAAAAGAGAAAATAATTACTGATGGTCCAAGAGCCACTTTGGTTTTTTCCATCGATCATGTGTGTTAAGCATTAAAATGTGATGCTGATGTGTTTGGAGAGAGAGCAGAGAGTGACGAGTAAATAACCAATGAAAGGGTGAACAAGGTAATCTCAGTATCGGCATCTCGAGCGAACCCACAGAAATCTGTTTGTTCAGAGAATGTGCTGATGAGTTTCCACCGCTGGACATCTGAGACTTCACTCGTTCTCAAATTTGCTGTACGGATGATCAGAATCTGGGATTAAACCTAAATGAAGAGAAAAGAGACGTGTGATGAACATATATATGACAATATGTGACACCTGCTGAACGCTTTCATGACACTCTGAAATATCTTCAAGCAATACAGACAGAACAAGATCATAAAATATACATCAGAGCTGAAGCTGTTACCCATGAGCCAATGCAGAGACGCGTACCCTACGCCGTAGCTGACACACACCTCTCCAAAAAATGCAACAATGCGGCGGGGACCACAAGTGCTGTGATTGGTATGCATGATTGGACTCCCTTCAGGTCAAAAAACTCTAAGATAGCGTCGGGTTTACTCATACGCATTTCCCAATAAATTATATTACTAAATGAATCTCAAACAGCATACACAACGAACCGCTTCTTCTGCTCTTGTCTGGGTTACACAAGCAACAATCCTGTGGACACTGACACCTGGTGGCCAATGCCTATCGACGCGGACAATGACACACAAGTATCGACAAAAACCGGCAGAAGTAAAAATCCTCCTTAACTCTAATGTAAGAATGTGATGAGCACAGACACACACACACACACACACACACACACAAACACACACACACAAAGATATTCAATGAAAAAAAAATTGTGTCACAGCTTTGAATATTTGCTAGTGCATGTTTGGATGAACTTTACCCACTACATCAATGATGGAGAAACAAGTTTCAGTTGTTTTATTATTGTCAGTTGGGTTTTATTATTTTATTCACATCATATTCTCATCTAATGAGGGCAGATGGTCATGAAGACAGAGTCAACTTTCTCTCTAAATGTGATGTGTTCAACTGAATGACCTTCCATAACCTCAGAAACACCCGCTCAGATTCACAGCGTGATGTGTGAGGTCCAGAGAATCAAGTATTCCTTGTGTATTTCATGTTTACATTAGGAATGCTCATTAATCATTGAACTGTATGAACATAAATTACAGTGAAACTTCTGGAGTTTCTTAGAAAGTCAAAGTATCTAATCTCTAGCGTTTGGCAAGTGTTCTTTTTATACAGTGTGAGTTCACGGGCTGAATCTCACACTGTATGTCCTTCTGGGGACAGACAGAAGAGAGTGTGACTGCATGGCAGACGTGTTCCCTGATGCTCAGACTGCTGAGACCAGGAGAAACACACAGAAGAGCTTCATCCATCATAATGTCACACTGTCCCCCCACACACACACACACACACAAACACACACTCTCTCGCGCGCACACACACACACACACAAAAAACACACACACAAACATGCACTGAGAGCACTGCTGCATCACTCATAACGTAGACAGGGTCAGACTGTAAACTGCACAGGGATCTGTCTAGTTAGCACACGAATTTAACAAAAATGATGACAAAACTGAGAAAAACAAGAAATTTTAAGATAATAACTTATTGTTTAATAACTGGAATATAAGAGAATATGAAGAGTTAACTCTATAAATGAGCAAAAAACATTTTTCAAGAAATCATGTTTTTTTATTGTGCATTCCAATTAATATCAATCAAACTGCAGTTGGTAGGTTTGGATATAAGCCATAAGAACTAAAATGTACAGCTTACAAACACAATAAAACATGATTTTGGAAGCAAACTCTTCCTATATAGTTTCATGGCAACAGGACTTTACTTAAGCGTGTGTACAAAGTGATTCTCACAAAGTTATTTTACCCTAAAATTGAATTAAATTATTTTTTGTTTAAAGATAATGATGCGGTTTTAAAACCATTTGTATCTGTCGGTCTGTGACCTATTTCATTTATCAAAAGCAAAATGTAACACAAAACTAGAGGAAAAGTGGCAGTGTGATGAAAACACAATGTGTCACAATGTCACATCTCTGATGGTTCTTTTCTTTTTTTTTTATTTAAATGTCAGATAGTGACATCACACCCATCATTGCATGGACACATATTTACTGTACTACAGAGACGGTTTGAACACAATTACTAGAGAAGATGTTAACCCATCACAAGAACCATCATTCAAATCCAATCTAAGGACTAAAATCCATTGCACATTGAGTCCGAACTTTCTGCACGTTATAATAAATAAATAAATACACCCTCACGTTGTGTCGATCACATTCAAACGCTGCCTACGATATTTCGTCTATCAACAAACAATAGAACTGGGTTAGATTTTAAGCATTTTTTCCATCCTGACCAAGAGTTTTGAGATGAGAAGTGACAATTCAGGGACACGCTACAAACAAAGGCCAAATACCAAAAAAGGCAAACGAAATTTTCGGACTGTATGTGCGAGAGTAAGAGTCTGTAATCGTGATCATCTGAAGAAATATAAAGCACATTGAGATTCTAGCGACCATCAGCAGGAGTTGTGTATCTCGCTCACATTATTGATGAGGAGGAGAATGAGATACAGAGATAAACCTCTCTGAGATCACACACACACACATCCTTTCATCTTCACTTCACATTTAACACCTTCCTCACAAGCTAGTGTGCAAACGCTTCAGTGCAGACTAAAACCTGCACACATCACAACTGAAGAGAGATTACAATACGCAGAAGAAGAAGAGAAGGAGAAGAGAGACGAGACGAGGAAGAGAACAGTGAGACACTAGAGATCAGTACAGAAACAATATCTATTCATTCATAACACAACTACATTACAATAATCTGAGTCTAATTCTCATTGTGTAGTGTGAGACGCATTCATAAGCTCTCGCTTTCCTCCGCTGAACATTTCACCACATAACCATCGATTTAAAACTGTTGAGGATCACACAGATCGATGAGAACGCCGAACGCTCCATTCAGTCTCAGGAGAACGCGACAGGAGCAGAATGAAGCATTAGTCTAAACTGCACAATGAGATCAATACACACCCAGGACTCAAATCAACATAAACACAACGTTAGATGAATGAATGAAGAACAGCAGAGTTTCAGATCCAAGAATAAAACCATCCCAGTGTAGAACTGAAGCGGTCCAGAACCACACTCCAACACATCAACACTACACAAAACTCAATGTAAAGCATCTGCACATTCACAATTTAATTCACATTTCTTTATCAAGCACTTTTCTAACAATACTGTATATCTGTGCTTAAAACACTGCCATAGAGGACAAGACATTCCTGAGCAGCACTTTGTTTTATTACAATCTAAATTCAGAAACCATGTTTTTGGTGTGTATTGGTATTCAATCATTTTCCTTTTTTTATTGGCTGTTTGTAATAAGGTGATTTTTGGAGTGTTCACTACAGTTTCCTTTATATCATTTGTTTGTGCAGATGGAAGAGTGTGGGCGACAGGAAAGCCAACTTTCTGTTGACCGTACAGCCACATAAAGCCAAATTAACTGTTTTCTCTGTTGGTAAATAAATCTGTTATGACCTGTACAGTCGTGGCCCTGTTTCTCAGTCTCTACAGCCAAATTGTGTTGGAAGCGGATACAGTGTGTGTAACTTGTCATTTGTGTAACTAGCTTTACTACTGTGGTTAAACTATGGTTACAGTAGTGTATCATTGTTCATTTGTGTTCACCGTGATTGACCACAAGTGTTTTGTGTTTTATTTGTAGTAAACCCAGTAGAAGTAAAGACATTACTCACCATACTTCTTGCGGATTTGATCATGTTTTGTTCTCCTCTCTGCCCTCCTGTAGGAGAAATACATCACAAGGATGTTTGGGGTAAATATCAAAACAGGAAAATGTGAAATTAAACATTGGACTTTAAGCCTGGACTAAAACACGTTTAACAATAGTTGCATGTGAGATACTTCCTGTCCATAAACAAACACTTTACTGCGGTACCGACACATCAAAAGAGAATCAAACTCATGAGCTGGAATGGACACATGATTGACTGTGTTGTGTGTGCGTGTCTTTGTTTAATCCCATCATTCCTTCACAGGCTCCCGGTGGGGCAGCAGTGTTTTATGGGCGCGTGACATACGGCACAGCTCTCGGCGCGGCTCCATACATTACTGAAGCTCTCTATAGACCATAAAGCAGCTGGCCGAGTGTCAGGTCTGTTCTCTGTATCAGACGCCTCACATCAACACAAAAGACTTAACACGTAAATCAGTCGAAGCTTTAGAATCACATGATCTGTAGAATCAAAGGCTGCGAGGGAGAAACATCTGTCGCTTGTTAAAGATCCTACAGTCACTCACATAACCCATGAGTCCAGCACTTCTTATACACAGCCCTGAGATTCAGGAATATGTCATAATGTGATTTAAATAGATAACGTCCCAGAGTTTAACAGTGTTTGACTAAGAGATGAGTGGAGAGAGATCAGGAAGTTCATCTTACCGGTCATCAGCCCTCTGTGTGATCTCTTCTCGTCTTCTGGCGTACTGCTCCTCATCCCGATCAACCCTGACATCACACATCACATCATTCTCATTACTCTCAAACACTATATATATATATATATATATATATATGAATAAATAGCATTATAAAGTATTTAGTTCTGGAGTTTGTTTGTTTCTTTTATGGGGGTGTGAGAGACAGGAGAATTATCTGACAGAGACTGTTTTTTGACTTTACACAGACTAAAGGTCATTGTATACAAGCAGCTTCACAATAACTGAAAGTAAATCACGGAAGAACCTGCAGCTGAATTCCCCTTCGCTTCATCATCAACATTAAAACTTCATTGTAAGAGAAACAGCTCAAAACTGATGCCGATAAAAATGAAACGAAAGGTTTAAAGTGAGCGTTGGATCTAAATACAGCAGCTAGATGAACACTGACAGAGGTAAAGAACGACACTACACATTCACAACAAACACAGATTCACACGTTTACACTGAAGGCTTTTGAATAAGAGGCAGACAGACACAGTATAAATGCAAGTAACAGTCATGTGACGGACAGATCCAACTAATGCCAACAGAAATCATGATTGATATACATCAGCCCCTTACTGACATCCATAAAGATCTCATCACTTCTGAATATAAACATGTGTTGTGTAAAATAATCCTGAAGCATGAGGACATGTCACAAGTCTGAGATCTTTAAACAAGTGGAAGTGAAAGCAGACAAAAGCAGCTTTTTAAAGACACAATTTCACCAAAGTCTGTTTACGGAAAGTCGTGGCACACGGCGGCCATGTTTGCAGTGCCTCTAGGCAGTTATTTACGTCATAGCAAGTCCACAGTCCTGACTACTTGAATGGTGGAAGGCATATATGTCTAAAATTGCTGACAAAAATCAGCATATTTTTGATCGATAATTAAGCATGAATTGTATCATGACTTTGTTTGCTAATCTTAAATTGTGCAAAAACAAACACTTTTTCAAGGTCGCCTCATCTACTGCGCACAGACTGGCATGAGCCTCACGAGAGCCCCAGAGAATCCTCAGTCTTTATCTTCTCTTCGCTAGAGCGGTCATATTGAGCGTTGCATTCCTCACTCCTTCAATGCACTTACAGCACAATAGCACGTTTCTGTGTTTTGTTCTTTATACTTTACACACGTTGTACTCGTACAATGACAATAAAGATATTTATAATCTTCATCATCATTTTATATTTATACATTGTTGTTTTTTAATGTATAACCCTATTGAGTTTTGTTTTAATTGTATGTACAGAGCGACGCTGTGGCATTTTGTCCAAGACAAATATCCCTTGAGGAACAAATTGTAGTGTGTAGTGTAGTGTGTAGTGTAGTGTAGTGTAGTGTAGTGTAGTGTAGTGATCTGACCTTGTGGAGCGGCGGCGTCTGCAACAACAGCAGCAACAGCAGCAGACTGTGACGGCCACCAGCAGCACACCGCTCACCACTGCCATAGCGATGATCAACGCCTCAAAATTTACTGTCACACAAAAAACATTCATTCACATCATCATCACACACAAGTACCTGCTCACTCACACACGCGTTGTGTGTTTGTCACTACTGGCCCCTACTGAAGATCTAGTGAGAGTGCAGGTGCCCAGAACACATCCACATTATAAATGTGAAAGTGCTTAACATTCTCACGTGAGTTTCACTGTGAAGTGTATATTACTCACATCACCTAGACCTCAAAAACACTTTGACTGGGGAATTCAGATATCAAAACAGTGTATGTTGACATTAAGAGCAGGGAAATAATGAAGAAGTGAGAGATGTGGCTGCTGATAGTGTACTTACCCCAGCAAACACCCCAGCGGGCCTGAGACAGTTTACACACGGAGCTCGGGGGGATTATATAAGACACCGGATAATCTGTACAGGTGTTGTTGGTCTGACACCACAAACACTGTCAGAAACAATATTGATTGAGTTATTTATATTCCAAAGCAATACAAATTCCTTATGTTTTCATATCATGTCCAATAAAATGTAGATAAGGAGGGCGTGTCTTACTGAAACATTGGTGAGGCAGCTGTCACAGGAAGTCAGAGTGTTACATGCTGTGATGAGAATGAAGAACATTTTCAGCACAATCGAAACCTTCAACACCTCAGCCAAAAATGAGAATTCTGTCGTCGTTTATTCAATCACTTTCATGTGGTGTCAAACCTGTATGAGTTCACTTCTTCTGCTGAACACAGCAAAAGATATTTTGAAGAATGTCGATCATCAAACAACACTGAACTCCAATGACTTCTATTGTGTGAACAAAACCACAGAGACATTTCTCAAAATATCTTCTGTTGTGTTCCACTGAAGAAAGACTCGCATACAGATGTACAAACACATGATGTGGTTAAATGAATAAATGGTTAAACTTTGATTGTTTTTGGTGAACTGTGCCTTTAAACACCAACTTTACAGCAAAAAAAGGGCTTCTTTTCTATTGTTTGATCAAATCTGATTTATTTTTGCCCGGATAAAGGACTTAAAAACACTAAACATACTAGTAAAATATATATTTAATAAGAAGGCGTTTGACTTCTACTAAATAATGAAAAACTTCAACTTTTCAACGAAACTTTTCAACTTTACATATAGACCTGCCTCTAAACGTTCATATTTCTCTGTATGTTAGTTTTTACAATAAGAATGATAAAGACGTACGTTTGCGGACAGGTGGACGGGTTGTAGGTGATCTCGCAGTTGTAGTTTTAGTTTGTGTTGTTGTTGTTCTTGTTGCTGCTTCACTAAATGAGTCACGAATCATCAGAACGACAAATATCGACAGCAAAACGTGTATTTTATCCATACCTGTTGTGTTTGAGATCTCAAATGACCCCGATCTAATAAAAACGTCGGAAAACTGACAACACGCAGATAAAATAACCCAATCAAAGATCAAATGACCGAGAATGAAAACGCGGAAGCGCCACAAAACGGACGCACTTCCGCTTTCCAAAATAAAAGTCCTCGACCGAACGATTATGTGCTTTTACTGTGCGTGAGAGCGTGTGTGTTTGTCTGTGTGTGCGCGTGCGCGTGCATGTCTGTGTGCTTGTCTGTGTGTGCGCGTGCATGTCTGTGTGCTTGTCTGTGTGTGCGCGTGCATGTCTGTGTGCTTGTCTGTGTATGTGTGTTAGTACATGTGCATATTGTGTATGTGGAGTGTTTGTATGTGGGTGTGTCTGTGTTTTCACCTTTTTCTTGTTTTTACAGGTATAACTTTCATTGTTTTGCTTATAGTCAATATGCCTCATGTACAGATGCTTTGTAACAATGAAAATGGTAAAAAGAGCTTTATTAATAAAGTTGATTAGTTGTGTGTGTGTGTTGTGTGTGCGTGGTAGGGTATGTGGGTGTAGGGTGCATGTTGTGTGTGCGTGGTGTGTGTGTGTGTGTGGTAGGTAGGGCTGCAACAAAGGATTATTTTAATCATTTCGATTAATCAGTAGGGTTTAAATGACTATTCAGCTTTAAAGCTAATAGTTAAAACATTGAGTTATACATATTCTAACTAATACATAAAGACAGACAATTACATCAGTGTAGTGAAGTATTTTATTAAAATAAACAAACAAAACACAGAAGTAAAATGCCGGCAGCCACCTCATCACGGCCTGCTGAGGAGAACAAGAATTCCTCCTCTATAGAAAGTCATCCATAACAGACCCACTGCTTTACTTAGAACTGAAACAGAAGACGGGAATCTGCAAACAATTATTATAAAATGATAATATTTGTATATTAAAGCTGAAATGACAAGCAGAGAGACATTCACTATTTAATTAGAAATGAACTGATATGATATAATTATTCCTAACATTTCCTTCTGTAAATCATCATGAATATGGAACAAAACTAAGACAAGTGATAAGACACCTATCAGTAACCTCTATAATACATATTGTTAGGTATTAACAGTCCTTTAAAAAAAAAGTTCTAATTGTTCTTAAATGTTTATCAACACTGTCTGTGGTATAATTAGTACTGTATTGTCTATTAAAAAGGATTTACAGACAGTTATCTGGACAACACTCACCTCTCACCTTTCAAATCATTGCAGCCCAAGAGGTGGGGTGTGTGTGCGTGGTGGGATGTGTGTGCGTGGTGGGGTGTGTGTGGTTGGGTGTGTGTGTGTGGTGAGTGTGTGTGTGAAAGTCAAATCACAAATATCAGCCAGCTAGGAAAAGTGATTAAACATTGAAAATTAAAAGGCTTGGCCTTACACTTCCAGTCAATATCAGTTTATCCTGATGAAA
Organism: Triplophysa dalaica; assembly: GCF_015846415.1. Classification (NCBI taxonomy): domain Eukaryota; kingdom Metazoa; phylum Chordata; class Actinopteri; order Cypriniformes; family Nemacheilidae; genus Triplophysa; species Triplophysa dalaica. Next base: position 22,681,969 of record NC_079553.1, on the reverse strand, counting down.
GTGACATGTCAGCGCTCACAAGACTAAAGTATAAATTGCATTTTAAGAGTCAAGACATGAAGATGTTTTTTTCACGTCATGGAAAAGATCACAGATCACAGTTGCGAAACTTGCCAGACCTCCTGACTTCCCCCTAAAACATAAAAAGACATAAAATCCCCGAGGCAGAATTCATCCACTCCTGCGGCTCTCGTGCGGTCATGGCTACGGATTCACTGATGCTTTTCTTTACTCTGACGTCTGGTGAGTAAAATATTCACTGCAGAGACTCATATCAAAACATCATATCATCAGAAATATCATCCAAACATCCTTTAACTCTCAATCTTCTCAATACTAACACAGTCTCTTATTCTTTTCACAAATCATGATATATTATATTTAAAAAACTTCCACAACACATAAAATGTATTATGATTATGAGTGTGAATGTAGATCTCATCTGCAGCATGAACAGAGAAACAAAAGCTTTTCTTAACTTCTCTTTCCACACTTTTAATGCTGTTGTGAAACTCTTATGTCATGATCACATTGTCTTGTGCTGAGCCACACACTTTTATCTCTCTGTGGAGGTCTCAGTTGTGTTTCATGTAAGTATCCACTCTCAGATGTTTCTCTCAGGAGTAAGGAGGTGGAAAATGATTGTAGAGGTAAAATAATCTGGACTTGGGTCAATTTGATGAGAAATGTCTGAGACGCAGATGAGACTTAAAGGCGCAGTTTTTGATTTACAGTGGCCACTAGTGTTGTATTATAGATTTGTAAGGAATCTCTCAATCCAAACATGACGGCGGCCACCACAGTACAAAAAGATGTCGTCGGCTGCGACAGTGTGTCTTCTCATGTTGACGCAGGGAAGAGATCATGCAGCATTAGAAAGACTGAAGAAAGAGCCATGTCTTATTTATTACATGAAATAAAGGTCTGTGGATTTTAAGTTTAAAAAGAAGGATAAAAGTCAGGCAGGAGCTAGAACCTGTGCTGATATTATAAAGACTTTCCAGCAGAGACGCCTCAGGACCCGCGGTACTGAGATACTCACAGATATCTATGGAGAAACTTTCCAGCCGAGAGACGTTTCACTGCCTAAAATGACTTTCTTACTTAGACGTTTTTCTTGTTTTCCAGTAAAAATCTCTAAACATTCTTAAATCAAGATGCATTTTCCTTGATGAGCAAATTGGCCTAAGAAAATAAATCTTGTTTTTAGTAAAAAAAAATATGATATTTCCGTGAATCTGTGCTTAAAACAAGCAAAAATATCTTTCAATGGGGTTAGAAAAATAATCTTGAATTAAGGTTGACCTTTTTCTTAGTCACTCAATTCAAGATTATTTTTCTTACCCCATTAGCAGATATTTTTGCTTGTTTTAAGCAAACATTAACTAAAATGTCATGTTTTTACTAAAAAATAAGACTTATTTTCTTACGTCAATTTGCTCATCAGGGAAAATGCATCTTGATTGAAGAATTTGTAGACATTTTTGTAGACTAAGTAAGAAAGTCATTATTTGCAGTGTTGAGAGAAAGATGGTCTTAAAAAGACCTCCAATGATGTTGCTTTGATTGGGATCAGTGTGTGAGGAACTTTGTTTTTTCTGTTTGCTAGAACTAAGATATGTTGTGGTTGTAATATCAGCTGTGTGATGGAGCAGTTTTGAGCGTCATTGTTTATCTGGAACCGCTTCAATATTGTACTCGTCCAGATACTGGAGAGAGAGAGCATTGGCGCTTAAACTGTAGAGAAAGAGAGCGCGTTTTACTCTCTTACTCAATGATGAATAAACATTCAGTTAATCCACGGTCACATGCGTTCAGATCTGTACAGATCAGAGATTATCCCGTGATACGTTTCACCACTAACATTTTACCGCAGGGAGAGGAAGCGCATGTTGTAGAGTTGTTTGTCCATTTATGGCTGCTGTAAAAACGGTTCAGTAAGGTCTTTATACACCTCTGAAGAAATAGTTTTGTATATTATATTGCATTTCTGTCAATAGATCCTAAAAACCCTTTATTGTTCCTTAAAGCAAAGTTTCCATTTGCTCTCCTCTTAATCTCACTGATGTCTCGAGATAAAAGAGACAATATATTAAACGCGAAGACATCTTGTCTCTTCATCAGTCGTGAGGTTGTTTGTGACGTGTGATCTGTGTGTTCAGCAGTGTGTCTGTGGAGGAACACACCTGTCCTCTCTCTCTCCGTCCCAGAGAAGGTGTCTGCTCTGGAAGGGTCGTGTGTGGTCATTCCCTGCTCCTTCAGCCCCGTGTCCAGCACACAGATAATGGAAGTTCTGGTCAAGAGATCTTCTTCTGTCTTCATTCTGAAGAAAACGGTCTTCTCCAGCCACCGCAGTGACGTCATTCATCCCGACTACAGAAACCGTGTGTCTCTCGCAGGAAACATCAGCTCAGGAGACTGTTCCATCATCATCGGCAGAATCAGAAAGGAAGATCAGAACACGTATGACCTCCAGCTGAGGGAACCAGGTCAAAGGTCACCGACTGCAGAAACAAAAATCAACGTCAGCGTAATGAGTATGTTGTTTGTAAATGAAGATTCTGATGCATCACACACACACATCAGATTTAGATGTTTTTGAACATGAAATCGACTTTTCTGTAAGAGAAGATCAAAATCAAAATAAATCAGTGTTTACATGCCTGTGTGATAAATATTTCCTTGTGTTATTTTCTCATAAATAAGAAAATTCATGAAGTGATACTCAACGTGACTCTCACACGTGTCTAGGTACACCGGATCCGCCCAAGCTCACTGACCCAGGACCAGTGAAAGAAGGCCAGCGGGTGACATTGAACTGCTCTGTCCGGCTGAGCTGTCCGTCCGAGCGGCCCGGTCTGGTGTGGATGTGGGAGCGTGGAGAACATGACGGCAGCATTGTGCATGGAGACACTGAGCTTCAGCATAAGCCGGGTCAGTTCCTGCTTCTGCAGTCCAGCCTGACCTTCACTGTACCTCAACACACAAACCCACGAGTGAGATGTCAAGCCAACTACACCAAGAACCGGAGATCTTCGGCCGTCAGAGAGATTCTCGTTCACTGTAAGCACTGAGTTCCTTTTTATTTCCAGAGAAATCTGCTCAGAAAACAAAAGCAAACGCTCAGTGTGCCCGGAGAGAAATGCTCAGTTTGCTCTGGATTGAACCTCACTGATGTCTAGGAGAATGAATCAATGTGTGATTTTTCCTCTGTGTGTTCACAGTTCCTCCAAGAGACGTCACCATTCAGGTTCAGAGCTCGTCTGTTTGGGTAGGAGGAACGGCGCTGTTGGGCTGCACCTGTAAGGCTGATCCGCCCGTATCTGAATATCAGTGGACCAGCGTTCAGTCCGGGAACACCATCATTCTGTCCAGACGCACTCCCACCGTACGCATCTACAACATCAGCCGAGACACACGCCTCCGGTGCACCGCCACCAACAGACTGGGACAGGCCACGTCTCGCCTCACTGCTCTCAATGTTCAATGTAGGTCACGAGTGACAAATACACTGATGAATGTGACGTCTGTAATGAAACAACAACACTGACTGGTGTCAATATGAGCTTCGTCTTATTCTGTTGAAGAACAGACACACGCGAGCACCTGCACCGTAATGAAACACACACATGGGCTGGGACTGAATTTGCCCACTCTTTATCTTATCACAGTATACCTTGAAGGGACAGTTCATCCAAAAATGGAAATTCTGTCATCGTTTCCTCACATTCCAGTTGTTCCAAATCTGTATAAAAGTATTGGTTCTGATGAACACAGAGAAAGATATTTGGAAGAATGCTTACAACCAGTTTTCATCAGAACAAAGAAATGTATAGACATCTGGAACAAATCGAAGGTGAGGAAATGATGACAGAATTTAAATTTTTGGGTGAACTGTTCCTTTAAGTGTAACAATAATACATCTAATGTAGTCTGAGAGAACACTTTTTTGTTTTATTTGATAAGAAGTTGACTTATAGCAGACTTGAACAAACTTCTTTTCTTTAAGGGTCAGAGGTTGTATTTCATATCAAAAGGCACTCAGTGTCATTCTAACTGTTGAGTCATGTATTTGTATTCTTTGACAGACGCACCGGTGATCCTGCGTGACTCCTCCTGCGAGTGGGACGGGTCTCTGCTGTCATGCGTGTGTGTGGTGGACTCAAACCCTCGTCCGGCCGTCACCTGGAGTGTGAACAGCAGTCACCTGCCCGACAGCTACAACCTTTCTTATTCATATTCCAACTTCATATTGACCTCGACTCTCAGAGGGATGTCTGACCCCGGGCTGCCCGTGGAATGTTACGTCATCAACTCTCTGGGCAACGACTCCCGGCTCCTGTTTGAGTCTCCGAACGGTCAGCAGAAATCAGTCCATGTTTCTTTAACAAACACGTTTACATTGACAGAGGTGATGTTCTCATCCTCCCGGTGTTGTGTGACAGGTGGTGTGTTATGGACTCTGATAGCGTCAGCAGCATGTGTTGTTGTGTTTCTTCTCCTGTGTCTTCTGATGTTCTTCTGCTGTTTCAGGACAAACAGACTGTAAGCTTCTTCTCACTCATGCTTTGACTGTTCAAAGTGTCAATGACGTCTGAGCTTTATTCTCACGTCGCAGGACATACAGACCTCCTGCCATCCATCCGGAGAATCTGGCGATCTATCGGGAGCGCACGCCGCTCTACGTCAACTGCAGTGACGTCACCAACATCTACACCAACGGCAGTTATCAGCTCATCTATCAGAACGACACGCCCATCTTCATACGGACTAAACAGGTAGAAACACTTTCAAAGAGTCCCATCAAAGATTCCAAACGACGCAGAGTGAATCATTGATGTCAAACTGTTTCAGACACATAAGAGACGAAGACGAGCAGCGAGACGACAGCGAGCACAGAAAGAGATTGTGATGACGGCAGATTCAGACACGGCCGTCTATGTGGAGGTCATCTGACTTCACATGAACAAATGCACACGTGACAGAATTAAACCTCTGAACACGTTTCATTCTTACCATGATGTCGGTGTTATTTCTGTCTATCAATGTCTCTATAAAGAGTCAAATGTGAGGACAACTCTTCTTAAAATGATCAGATTATATATCGCTGGACATGTGCACATTTTACTACAGTATTCTCCATCATGTATCCTGTACAACTAACACAAACCTTAAGGTAGGACTTTGGAAGGGGAGGGAGTTAAGGTATAAAAATATCTAAATTAAAGGTACAAAATTAGGGATGCGCAATAAATTATCCACCATATCGGTCAAGGTGATAATAAAATTTTGTCCGTTATCTTATGGCAGACATATAAAATAGGCCAATATATTGGTTATTGACTTCCAATGTTAAAGAATTATCGGTTATCAGACAAAAGTTACATATCAGTGCATCTCTAATTTTTATATTTGACTTATAATTATATTTGACTGACAAAATGTTTACCGCACACATATCGTTAGACATACTGAGTGTGTCAAAAACCCACAATTTACCCATTCTTCCTGCTGATGCTTCACAGCTGTCTCCTTAAAGTCTGGCTTTTACGGTTCGGTACCTTATAAAAACGTAGTTATGGGTTTTAATCTTGTTTACTGTACACCCTGTCATATGGCAGTTTTAAACATTGTTCTTTTTTTCGTTACAAGTCAGAAATGACAAGGAGGCAGTTTCCCACAGTAGAAAGTTCCCTCCGGTGTGGGCGTGGCTTAAATGCGCTCTCTATCTATGTATTTAGAGAATAGCAGGGGTCCTAAAACTGATCCTTGAGGTAAGCCATAGTTAACTGGCATTTGATTTGATGATTCCCCACTTAAATGAACAAACTGATATCGCCAGATAAATATGATTCTGAACCATTGTAAGGCTCGTCCCGAATAATTTCTCTAAGCGATCTAGAAGTATGTCATGATCTAAGGTATCGAATGCAGCACTTAGGTCAGGTAAACCTACTAGTGAAAAGCAGCCTTGTTCTGATGCTGGTACATCATTTGTCATTTTAACAAGTGCGGTCTCCATGCTATGATGTGCACCGAGCGATGCGTTCTTCAATTCTGATATGCATTTTACACGACTCTATGTGGTGATCGGAGACATCTTTGTTCTACATTGCTCGATTCCATGTGATATAACTAGGTCTAGTGTATGATTAAAGCATGGTGGGTTTGTTTATGTTTTGCTTGACACCAAATGAGTTCACTAAATCTATGAATGCAACTCCAGAAGCATCATTTGCGTCATCTCCATGAATGTTGAAATCTCCAGCAATTAGTGCTTTGTCAGCACGGACCAACAGGTCTGACATAAAGTCTGTAAACTCTTTTAGAAAATCAGTGTCAGGGCCTGCGGGTCTATACACAGTGGCCAAAACGAGATATAGTTCTTGTTTTTGTCTTATATCTGGAAGAGGTACTTTAAGACCAGCATGTGTCGGATCTAAACTAACAGAAACATTTGTGATACTTCTGTTATGGTTATCCAGAAGGATGTGTAAGATCTCAGTAGTATTTCTTATGCTTATATCATCATTGTTGTTATCCATGAATTATCTGTGTTACAAGAAAGGCAGAAGGGAAGTATTGTATTATTTTTTCATTTAGATGCCCAATTACATTTATAGAAAAATACGTTGGAGGCATTCTATTGTTGTCATTTTGTTATTGACACTAGATGGCGTTCAAGTGTTTGTCATGTATTTAAGTCACGTGATGATGAAGGTCAACTCTATCGGCGCGTGCAGTGTCAAGACCGTCTTGTGCCCATAATATTCTGGGTTTTGTTTTATTTTGTTGCCTGCTATGCAATGTGGACAATACATGGACTGCCATATCCAACTTATGTTTTCAATATATGAATATAATATATTATATTCAATATAATATATTTTCTGAAGAAAATAGAAAAAAACATTTAAATTGAAAATAAGTTGGATATGTCAGTCCATTTTTTGTCCACGTGGCAGTGCAGGCAACAAATAAAAACAAAGCCCAGTTTCAGTTTGTTATTTTGCCCAATAAAAAATGACAATAGTCTTTTTAAATATCAAACCAGTTTTGGACAGATTCGTAAACCATGACAGGATTTTGATTCATGTTAACATTTTCCCACACAAAAGCAGTTATTTGAATCAAAGAGTATAATAGATATAGAGTTATACTCCTCATCTGTGTCCGTGCCGTAATCACAGTTATAAGCGCGCACCCTGACTCGAGCGCGGGCACAGAGAAGGAAATTTGATTTGAACGATAAGACTGCTGCTTTAAATGATACGACTATCGGAGCAATTAACATTAAAACTGTCAGAAAAACAATCAAATGGATTAATGTTTAATAAATATAATAATAACTGCAGCAACACATCCCAGCATCGCAAACTCTTATTTGACCGCAGCAAGTGTAAAATGCAGGGACTTCCGGCGAAACTCCGCTCTCATTGGACAGCGCTCGGACGAGACAGGAAGTGAAAAGTTCTCGAAACGTTATTAGAAAACTACAGCAGGGTCATTTTATCCCAATGGGTGTGATATTTTGAGTAAAAAATAGGCATGTAAATTCTCAAATCATGTATTTATTGTTAGTTTATGAAACGTCTGTTTATATTTTACGCCCTGATGATAAGAGTCCAGACACATATTCAGTTACTATACATCTAAATAAATTTGATTTTATGTCTGTATGCATCACTAATGGGAATAAAACATTAATTAATAAATAAATACAAATTTCATAGGCTCTTAATTTTGTAATTTGTGAACCCTTGAAAGAATATTAAATTGTAACATTAAAAACAACTGATCATATATTAATCATTTTTATTTCTGGTATGTTTTCTTTTATATGTATTATACAGCAATATTAAGGATGTTAAAAAACAAATCCTAAAATAGAAAGAAAGTGAGCTGGTATTTTTTCCGTTATAAACATGTTATTTTCATACAATTCCTCAAAAAAGACCTCAAAGGATTCTTAAAGGTCCAGTGTTGAATATCCACACAGACAGAAATCAATCACATAAAAAGCTATAAGAAGACAGTTGTTGATTCTTGTCGTTGACACACATTTATGGAGATATACTGACAGTAGCATTACATACAAGAGAATTGAGTTTATTGAATATCAATCATTCATAGGAAGCATTGTTGCTTTAACCTGAGAAAACACAATGACATGTTCTTCAATGAGTGGAGAATATCTTCCCTGTAATGAATTTCTGATGTGTAAAACAATTCAGCACGCTACACAGAGATAGCAGCCATGTTTCCAAGTACATTAATAATACAAAAAAATGACAAAACAGTGCTCTCATCAGATCAGTGTTTCTCAGTAGTGCTGACAGACCTGTCAATATCAAATTCAACTTCACCATAAACCCAGTTCAAATACCAGTAAAATGCTATCAGATAGTCAATGTAAGGCACAGAGAATAGAGGTCACAGCAGACTGATCAGACAGTGAACATACAGTACAGCTTCATATCTTGAGTAAATGTGATCAAAAGAGATCCAGCAGCAGTAGAAACAAATACAAATACCATAATAATAAATACTGTATATACCAATCCATAAGGCACTTTATCTGCATCAACAGAAGCACAGCTGAGGCCAAAACTAATCTGATCAATCTCCATCCAACCGCTCACTGCTGGACCTCTTATAGAGTTGTGTGTGTATAAATAAATGAATGTACATTGATCCTCTGATCTGAACAACACTTGTGATTATTGACATGACCAACATCTGTGAATCCTGTTCAACACTTTTTTAAATCAATTAAACATTTTAAAGAAAATGAATAGCCCTGTTTTATACAAAATCAATCAATCGTTCATGTGACTCGTGTGTGTTTGTCTGGAGTCAGACTTTGGAGACCCCATCATTGTTAATCTGAACACATGTTATGATGATTAAAACGATATTGTATAAAAATAATGTTGTATAATTATATTAGCACACATTGTCTACTTTAATACTGTTCAGATGCATCAGTAGGCATCAGTACAAACACTATATGGTAAAGATTCAGACACAACATGGGAGTCAGTGTGATGTTCTATTTAAGTCATGACAGAATATTCATTTTTTTAAGTGAACTGTCCCTTTAAGAATTATTTTTTGTGTGTATGTGGATCACTGGTGTCTATTCTGAATCTACAACCTGTGACACATTGCTAACCACACAGTACTGGACAGTCAGTATAGAACGCTATGTTTGAGGTTTTGTGTAATAAATATTAAATACTTCAAATAAAAGAGCAGTAGTATGCATACCAATAACAAAACAATAAAAAAGTCTTTCCTGTATCTCTTTGGCTAACACTGTCAGAGACCAGAAACGGTCCAGTGACCGGCTCTTCTCAGCATCAGGACTACAGACGCCGCTCATCACTGCATGCGGTCTGTCTGCAGCTGCTGCGGCTGATACTGACTATACGCAGCCGCTGCGGCACCGGGCGCAGGTGACGCCAGAGGCTGTTGGACATAACCGTAGCCGCCGGTAGCGACGTAACCCGTGGCTGCCGGGGAGGCGGCGTAAGGGTACTGCTCGTATGCGGCGGCGGCTGCAGCGGCCGCAGCCGAGTACTGCGCATAGGCGGCGCTGGTGTAATCCAGATAAGGTGAGGGGGAGGCGGCTGACGGCTGGACGTGAGGGATCATCACGCTGGGCTGGACAAACGCCTGCGGGTACACGTAATGAGAAGGAATCCTGCAGGACACAGACATCCCCAGTTAAACAAGAAACCAACAAAAACACTCACATCACAAACAAGTCACAGAGAAACCCAAATGCACTTAAGGTTATTAAACAACAGAGCATGCTGGGAAAAAGTGAAGTGTGATAGTTTCTTTACCTATTATAATTCTAGTATAATACCATTTGTTTTGTACACTCTGTTGTTTTTAACAGACTGTAAACTCTCATCACAACAATGTCTGAATAACTCACAACAGGCAAGAGTTTACACACATTTGACTGATGATCTCAAAGACATTTTGATGTGGAGGCATATGCTTACATACTGGGGCTGTGCGATATTAAAGAAAAATGCGATATGCGATAGTATGCTAAATAGTTTATTTTTCTAAAATCTATTTGAATTCTTTTAAAATGTATAGAACATCTTTTATAACCAAGAGGGCCGCTCGATATTAAAGAAAAATGCGATGTGCGATAGAATAATGTATTAAGTTCGTAAAAATATATATTTAGATATTTTTTTCTATATAATGTATTATATTACTGACAAACATATTTTATATTATTTCTGATTGATGAAGTCTCTCTGCTATCTGCGTCACCCTAAAACTTATAGACTATAGAGCACTTCGAAAGATCTCAGTGGTAAGAGCATGGCGCTAACAACGGCAAGGTTGTGGGTTTGATCCCAGGGATTGCAGGTACATAGAAACAAATGTATAGGATAATGCAATGTGAGTCCCTTAGGATAAAAGAGTCTGCCAAATATGTAAATGTCATTCAAAGTGGTCTATACCTAACTTTTAGAATTTTTAGTTTAGTTGTTGCAAAATATTGCAATATACATTTTGCGGTTTTTCGATGCTTTCAATATATTGCGCAGCCCTGCTAGTAGTAACTATAACAACTTAACTGTAATTTAAAATGTTTTCAAACAGAAGTGGTTAAGATGATTGACATAACTGCAATGATGAGTCTACAGACAAATAAAAGACTGGCTATTAAATCAAATGTTGTGTCAATCAAAACCACAGCAGAAACAAAACACAACACCACCCAACTGAACTCCATTTGGAAAATACAACACAACATTACGATCAATTCAACATCAATCAGTGCGCCGTCACACTATTTACACACTATTAACAAACAAAACGTCAGACACGCGAACACACACACACACGCACACACACCAAACACGAAGTTAGATTTCCATAAAGAAAATCAACTAATTTATGCCCAGTAAGATGTTTAACATTATGAACAGAGTTTTTCTTACTGTAATACACGATTCATCTGAAGAAGGTTATAATATGAGAAGTTCTAAGCTTCATATTTGTTAAGCTTTTTGATGATTCTCATTTTGTTCACATCATTGTAATGTAAGGAAAAACAAAAATCAAAGCATTATATTGGCATTATGACAATGAGAAGAATTGAAACAATCTTAATGGTCATAAAGTTGTAGTTGGGGGCAGATATACAGTATATATACAGTAGAACTATAAGACTGAAGAGATGAAACAGGCAGCAGCCAGTGAAAGAGAAGTCTTCACCCGTGTGCCACTGATAGAACAAACCAGGTCAGTATCAGATAAGACAGCACAGCTGACCAGCGTAACTAAACCAACCAGAAATACACAATAACGTCCTAAACAGCTGAAGTTCATGACAGCACACAGCAGCAGTGTTTGTTGCGGGGCAGATCGGACAGCAAACAGCAGGTGTTGATGTTAAATCTGACCGTCCGTTCCATTCCTCACTGTCAATCATCATGAGTGACAGCACAGGCTGCCGGCCGAGGCTATTTTCTGCTCTTCTTATGTCTTCAGAAGAGAATCTGACCAACACATGTCCCAGTGAATCCAGATATTTTCGTTACAGACAACACGGTCCAAAAAATGATAATAAAACATCTAAATTTATGTTGCTCTAATGCTGACCTCATCTAGTTAAGGTTAACTCGGTCAAGAATGAAAATTCTGTCATATTTATTCATCTTCATGTCATGTCAAATCTGTTTCTTTCTTCTTCAGAACGCAACAGGAGATATTATGAAGAATGTTGATGATCAAACAACACGGAACTCCATTAACTACCACAAAACCATTTCTCAAAATATCTCCTTTCGTGTTTCACTAAAGAAAGAATTGTAAATAGATGAGGGACAATAATTGACGAATGACTTTTGATTTTAGGTGAAGAACCGAAGAGATTTTTGAGAATAATGATGAATGAATCTGGTATATGAGAGTTGAAATACTCATGTGTCCAGGCTGCTGCGTGCGTTTCACTTTTTTAACCTTTCGGAGTTGCCAAGCTTCAGGTCTAATTTAAGTCTGTTTCTAAATGAGAGCAGACAGAGTCCGAGAGTCTCTCGTGTGTCTAACACCTGTTGTCTTCAGCCTGATCTGAATGTCACGCCGTGTCTTTGCGTTCTACTCTACAGCAGCTGCTCCGTGGCCTTCTTCACACGCTTGCACACTCATCTCATGCCACACCGATCCACTGAAGCCTTCCAGAAGAGCACGGCTAAACGTGAACGTGGACGGACAGCCGACACAGCCTGGAGATCTACACTTCATAAAGAGAGCGTTTCTCTCGGATCTGATGTCACAGTCAAAAGACCGAGACAAAAGTTTCAAAGACGTGCACGAGAAGACTCGCTGAAGCATGCAAGCGTCGACTCAAACGCTGAGCGCTCCAAAACAAAAAGTCAAGACGTCTTGTTGAAACGAATCATAAAACAGTGCACACATCTGCTCCTTGCAACCCAAGGATGTTTCGAGGATGTTTCCCAGAAATCCTCCAGTTAAAGCACACGGTTTAGCTCTCAACAACACTTCAGACAGGTGCAAACGCACACAGACTAACTCTCTCAAACAACAACAACAACATCCATGCAGCCTGATCACCGTCTGCCAGTCTCTGAATTGAGCAACTGAAGGTTATGTTAACGGAGAGCGAGCCTGTCGGATCAGAGAAAGACATGTTTGCAGTGAAAAAGAAGGAAGGTGATGGCGTGCATACAAAACACGCAACACAACACAAAGTTCACACGCACACACCTCATGACCTGGCGGAAAGGGGACGGATAGAGCAGTGACGAATGATCCTCTTCGCTCTCTCTACGGCACAAAGAAAACAGCATTTTATAGCACAGAATAATACACAATATTAACACATGCTAGATATGACATGCAACAATATGATATTGTTCATAGTTAACATCGACGTGAGCAACCGAGCGGGAATTTAAAGATAATGATTGATTTTTAAAAACACTGGAACATTGATATTAAGCTGTCATAGCACGAGTGATGGAAACGCCACATTTCTAAATAAAAACCAGTATTGAGAGACTTCTCTTACAGACGTTTAGTGCCAGTTTATTAGGAAGTGACGGCTGACTAGCTGGACGCAAACGGTGATCCGTCGCAAATGTTTTCTGCAATATTCCAATTTTACGTATAAGCTAAATTCGCAACTTTGGACAGAAACCAGGCTAATGTTACTGACGGAGACAAACAGCAAATATTTTAAAATCAAACAATTCCACACTTCAGCTTGATCAAACAAGGGTGCGGATGGAAGGAAAACATTTGGCTGGAAATGTCAACATCTGTCCCAATATCATATTTTTACATCAGACGATACAAATGACTCGACTTTAAACATAACAACATGAAGTCATTAATTGAGACACACTTACCCATAAGGCCGCTGGATAAATGTAGGATGTATTTGAGGGACACCGAATGAAAACCCTGAGAAAGAAAAAACACGTCATTTATTTCATCAGACATGAACAATTGTGTATTCACTGTAGTATATTACAGTACGCTGTTTAAAGGACAGTTCACCGAAAATGAAACTTCTGTCAAGAACTTCTCTCAGGTATATAAATGATTTTGTTTGGTTGAACACAGAGAAAGATATTTGAACAAATGCTTGACAGATCTTGACTGTATAGTACACAAGATGACAATGGCACTTAAAGTGCCGCAGAACTGTTTGCTGTCCTACATTCTTCCAAATATCTTCTTCTGTGTTCAACAGAACAAACATATAACGTCTTCTTTCTAATACGGTAGTCAATGGGGTCCAAGAACTGTTTGTTGGTAAACATTCTTTCAAATATCTTTCTGTGCGTCTATAAGAAATTGAAGGCGAGTAAATGATGACTGAATTTTTATTTTTGGCTGAACTGTCCCTTCGGTGTATAATTATGTAGTTTTAACTATGATGAATATTGAACCTGTACTATTTACTTTGTCAAGGTTCAATAACTACTGTAAATACTACGATACAGTATTTTTATTTGGCATATTACAATAAACCAAGTGTCATGATAAATTTGATAAAAATTGCCCCTAGAATCAAATTAGAGAACTAAGAAATCTTGGATAACTGGAACATATTAAAAGCTCAAAACCTTAAAGTCACCATGACAACAACTTCCAGTCTCACAGACTAGTCTAACAGTGACTGAAGTGATGTGATTTGTGAGTTTCGAGCTCACCTGGCTGCATGATGCGAGGTTTGGCCCCCAGGTAGGCCAGGTTGACGTTGGCTTTCCTCCCGTCAATGATGGGGTTCGGGTCTTTACAGGCTCGTTCTGCGCCTGCGCGGTCAGCCATCGTCACCTGCGCGCATTATGAGAGAGACTTGAGGAAAGTTTTCACAAACGATGTCGGAAAGTTGTTATAAATGAAAAGAGCCACTCACAAACCCATAGCCTCTGGATTTTCCCGTCTGTCTGTCTGTGATGACAACAGCTTCGTCGATTTCTCCGAACACCTCAAAGTATTTCCTCAGACTGGAGTCTGTGGTGTGATACGGCAGACCGCCGACGAAGATCTTAGTGTAAGTCGTGTCTTTCTGTGAGCTGTGCATCATCAGAGATAAAGTTGAATGCCTAAATAAAGAAAACACAGTCACAGAGATAAAAGAGCTGACGACTGAAGTGAAACGTGCACGTGTGTGTCAACCCTGCAAACTCAAAAACATCCATACGCTTCTGCGCGCTCTCGCTCACAGACCCCGCCCACGGCGTGAGACCACGCCCATACAAAACCCCTCCCTCCTTACCAAGATGTACATGTTTTGCTCTTTAAAATGACTAATAGGATTCATTTTGTATATTCATTGGGTTGAATTCATCTCTAAACTGAAACGTGACATTTCTCTGTTTATTTGTATTACTTATTTAATAAAATCGGGCAATTAATATAATATACTTAAAAATAAATTATATTTACTTGCACACAAATGTCTTCAACAAGACTCTCAACACATATATATTATACATTTGCTTGTGCAGTTTTGTAAATTGACCAATAGCTAAATCCAGACAACAAAACATTTTCAGAAGAAATATAGCTCATTTATTTACTGAAATTATGTGTGAAGATAAACCGCTCACAGGCCTTGAAATCACCACTTTCAACATTTCCATGACTTTGGGACGTCTGCTCATATGAAGCCGTGTAACAGCAGTTCTTCTGTATTTCAAGGAGGAAACTTGTGCTGGAGTTTTAATAGATTGAATTGAATCTGTTTCTCGGCGTCCAGATGCTGTTAAATGAGATTGTGATTCACATGTGCTGTAATGTGAGGGATTTACATCTCATGTAAACGTTTGTGTTCCAGTGACATCATTAAAAGAACAGCTGCGCACTTACAGTCGATCACACTGACACACGATGACCTCATGACCCCAGAGTGTCATAAAGGCCAAAGCTCACACCAGCAGTGAGAATCAGACAGACCCTCCCTGCGTTCCATTTCAAAGGGCTCATCCCTGTGCCCTAAGCCCTTCATATGGTTTACCCTATGGAGTGAGAGCTTTGAAGGGTTAAAGGATGTAGGGGACCAAACAACTGTAGTGCCCTTCTGCGTCATCATCCCGCGCCCATAAGGAGGCGGAGTCACCACGCAAAGAATTATGGGAGCCCAAAGTGACCATCAGTTGTACCCTTCAAAATCCTTCATTCTGAAGGGCCAGTTTTGAGCACTTCAGTTCAGTTTGGAACAATCTTCAGTATGGCGGCCATGAGAAGAGCCCTTCAGAGGGCGATATATCCCAGTTGGAACGCAGGGAGTATCAGCAACTGTCAAAGCTTAAATGTAGGAGTTTATACTACACTGTTTCTTTCATTGTATCATTTCATTTTAACTCCCACATGAAACAGCATTTTATTTATAACTAATACTAACTTTTGTTTGTTTTTGTCTTTCCTTCTGTAAAGCTGCTTCGGAACAATGACACATTGTGAAAGGAGCAATATAAATAAACCTGAATTGAATGAATTATATTGAATTAAGTATTAGATATCATTTAAATTATATTTTTATAGTCAGTTATTTGGTCTACGGTCTCATTTCACTACAAGTTGTATACTTACACAAATGTGTATCTTGATTCATGAATATTTACTATGATAAGGGTTGAAACACTAGGAAAGAGTACTGCAGTTTACCGTAGTAAATACTCAAGTATACTTCAGTATTCTTTCGTTTGGGGTTTTAAATAACGTTATGGTAACGTTGGATCACATTCAGAAAGAGACACGAGTGTTAAATTGTAATCGCTCTGTATTCTACAACATCTTTGTATCAACAGTTTGCAGAGATACAATATAAATACAGTTCTGTACATTATAACATTGTAAATACTATGTTCATACATGTTATGTACAGCTCCTTGCTAAGGAGAGCAGCATCGCTTTGTTTTAAGGTCTTGGGTTTATATTCCACAACTCACACACTTTCATTATTCAGCCTATAGCCCATAATCCTCCTTCCATCTATAGAAAACATATTTAGATTGGCTTTAGTATCACAAACAATACAAATCTAACAGTCAAACAGACACACAAACACACATGAATTGAAATGCTTCAGTATTAGGCGGGTGAACCTAGAAGTCAATTAAGATGTAAAATACACAAACAGATGTTGTGTCGGTACGTCAGGCCATTTCCTCTTCTCTCTGTTTAGAGACAGTCAAGGATTTGATCAAGAACACAAGGTGCGCGTCTGTCTCGAGAGAAGCGTCTGAGAAAGCGCAAATGTGCATTCAGGATTGAGTTCCTCCAGTGCAAGCGTTCAGACAGCAGTCCTTCCACATCTACAGTACATGACGGACCAATAACACCACACAGAGCTGCTGTTCAACTCTGAAATCCACCATGACTCTGATGGCGATGTGGCACTTAACGTTTCAGCAGAAATCTGTTCAACAAATATGAAAGTACGCAGGAATAAACAAAGTCAACTACACAAAAAGATTGAAGCGTCGGGAGCTTGCACAACAGATTTAGAAGGCTGTCTTTGGTAGCACCTGATATCAACACACAAACAAACAGTAGTACGTTCTGATGTTAGACAGAGTTTAGTCTATAGAGTTAGTCCTATAAGAAGTGGTAAATAAACCCACATGGAAGTTTACGCGACATTAGTATTTCAGTCTATATAAATGTGATATAAAACATTTGTGCAACTCAGCAACATTCAAAGATGACATTAACACATATGTTAGGTTTCTGTTCATTGTGAGGACATTCTCCATTGACATGACTTTGATACTGTACATACTGTGCATTCTATATACACAAAGTTTTTGCCTTTAGACTTGATAAAAAATGCATCGTTTAGTCTGTTTATGAATCAATTTCCCATCTTCATGGATTCAGTCCCCACAACGACTGATAAACCTGTACACACGCAATTTATTGCCACGTGACGACGTGAATCAGTCAACACATCAACACATATAGATTGTATAGCCCAGTGTTTCTCAACCACGTGTCCGGTGTCCCCTAAAGCAGGATTTTTTTCAACTATGATGCCAAGGAGACCCAAAGAAGATGAACCTATAGTGAGGACCCCCTTTCAAACTTAATTTCTTTAGTGAGGGCCCTCTTTTCAAACTTAATTTTGTTGTGAGGATCCCCCTTTTCAAACTATTTTTTTAAATCATTTTATGTATTAAGAGTAATAGTGTATTATAAAGACATTTTTTTCCAAACTTAAATAGTTTGCTACACTTTTTAGATAATTAAATGCATCTGTACTGTAGCAACTCAAGGAAAGTGCAAGGAACTAAAGTGAAAAAACACTCACTAAAGGTACAAATAAAAACAATTCTGGAAAAAAGAATACAAATGTTCAGTAGACTTTTACAATTTCTGCTCGATCTTTTTCCAAGAAATTCCTGGGGACCCCTGCAATCTACTAGAAACCCGCGGGGGTCCCGGGGAATTCCAGTTTTAAAACCCCTGCACTAATGGGCCTCAAGATGACTTAAAATGGTTTAAAATGTGACCCGAAGACATTTTTGTGATTTACTGTTTTTTACATAAAATCATTCCACACAATGTAAAGAACAGAGAATATAAATGTGATGTCTTTTATGTTGACTGAGATTGAGATACTAGTGGAATGATGCTTCAAATCTGATTTTAAAGACTTTAGCCTGAATTTCACAGACTGGATCACAAAAGACAAAACCATCTTAAAATGAACAAATAAAAACGTGTAGTGTTGGGTTACGTTCTGTACTGTACATAATGTTCACACATGTTCTAGAATATTATATTGGGCAGAAATTGTGAGTGGAGGGGGGCATTAAATATTGTTGAAGTGTAAGGTTGAGATGCAGTGATGTGAACAGAAGGATGAGGATGATGATGTCCAGGCTGTTGCTGTGCTGGTGGTTATTAAAGCATCAGAAATGACGTGCTTCGCATTCAAGTCAGTGTTTTGGGTCTATGGACGGGGGTCCCCTGGTGAGACGGGACGGCCTCACGAACACACCATGACCCGTAGCACAGCGGAAATAAACCCTGCCCTGGACGGTACCGTTGTGTTTGCCTGTAAAGAACAAGAAAGGTTTTTTGGTTACTGTCTCTTGATTTCTCTGTGGCAGCTGAGATCTAGATTCAATATGTGATGACGTACCCACAGCGAGATCCAGCTCCACTCCAACCCAGATGCCTTTGGCAAACTCCACCCCACCGACATAATGCACTGTCCCAATCCACTCGCCCACCCACACCTGCTCACCGGGAGCCATCCAGTCGGGCAGCTGAACCACGGGTGCGTTCTCGTCCTCGCTGGAGTCTGCAGCATCCTCCAAACCCAGCTCCAGAGATCCTTCTCCATTGTGGAGATGACTCTGGGACGTTGTGTCAGAGCCCGTCTCAAAACCATCGAGATTTCCTACCTCGCCATCGTCTGCCCCTTTAAAGTCTGTGAATTCCTGACTGACGCTCATAAGGCATCCGTCTCTGCGACGAGGACAGCGCTGAGCGGGGACCGAAAATGACAACACGTGACCTCTGGTGTGTTCTTGAGGGTCTGAGGTGTCTCTGGTGGTGATCTGATCGCAGCTCTCGCTGCCGCTGAAGAGCACGTCTGATAGAGTGGCGGTGGAGGCACTATGAGAGACGTAACCGCTGGTGCAGGTGCTGGCCGACGGACTCCGGGACACTTCTTTCTCCTCAGACGCGCACACACCGGCCTCCAGAGTCTCCAGACTGGCATTGTACACCTCAAAGTTTGCAAAATCCTCTGGGACGTAAGGCTTGAAGTTCTGGAGCTGTGGAGAGCCGGGGCCTCGGACGCTAACGGCTGAATCAGACTCCTCCTCCTCTGAATCCTGACCAATCATCAGCAAGCACAGGGGAAACAGAGTCAGAAGATTCAGATACTATAACGGCAAGTCTACAGCACACATCAACAAAAATCTAAATTTCATGTAAAGGCTTAAATACACTACAAGACTTTTGCTCAGATTTTCAGTCTGGATTTGTTGCAGAAAGTCTGCGGCAGTCTGCAGATTTCATCAGTTTGTGTGTTTCTATCTGAAACTTTCAAAAAGTCTGCAAGCATACGACGTCTAGTTAAAAAAAGTTTAGATTTTAAAAGTCTTGTAGTGTGTTCATAAGATTGAAAGAAGATTGTGCAAATGTAAAGTTGTTCTGCATTGTGGATTATCTGTGAAAATCTGTGATGTGAAATAGTTTATTCAGGGCACTACTAGACAAAATCAAACTCCCTCTCATTTATTTTTGATTATTAGCATTTAATATATATATATAACTAATACTGAACAAATACAGCTCATCATGGCAGAGAAACAACACAAACACAGTTTCTATCTGAACGTGTCATTGAGAAGAGCTGTGTGATGTGTGGAGTAAACAAAGTAAACATAGTAAACACACATGCAGACACATGGAGATGATGAAGCAGATTAATAAACTCAGACAAAACCGTAAGGAAAAACAACTTAAGAATCGAGACTCAAAAAGTTTGACATTGTCTCTCCTCATTATATATATATTTTAAATCATCGAGTAGATAACTTGACATATTAATTGAAATAAAACGTATATTGTTTGTCTTTAATGTGTTACAGATGTTCTTTTACTTGGCAACATTAAGGTTAAGATTAAAGAAGTAGTTCACTTCCAAATTTGTCCCCAGTGACTTTACATAGAAATATGAAGGACTGAACGGAAGTGAAGTTTTGAAGTGAACTACTCCTTTAATAAATGAAAACCAACTTTTTTAAATATATAAAACCAAAACGACAGATTACAGAATGAGTTTATATGACTCCCTGTGGTGTGTGTGTGTGGTTCAAGGGGCCACTACCTAGGGCACTACGGGTGGTGTGTAGAACGACACTTACAGCAGTGTGTGACAGTGTGTGAGTGAGATCTGTGCTCAGTCTGGGCTGTCTGTGATTGGCTCTCATGCTGATGATGTCACTGCTGATGTCACTGGGGCCGTGGCCCTCGCTCTGTGCCCTGGGTCTGGACCAGGAGCCGGTGAAGCCAAGCGTGTTGCTTTCCACAAACCAGCGCATGCTCTGTAATGATGTCACAACACTTGACACATTCCATGCAACACGCTAAACACACACACACACGCATACATCACGTCACACATGCTGGTGGAGTTAGACAGGCTCATGCTGCAGGCGTGTATGTGTGAGGGGAGGAATGATGTTCACAGGTTCAGTGTAACTCGTGTGGTTAAAATACAGACTCAAGGCATGCTGGGTACAGGGTCCAAAATACACAGCTGCCATATTCTCACTTCAGACATTTACATCAGCATTCTTACAACTGATGTGTTATGTTTCTAATCAAGTTATCGCTGCTGGCGAGTCTTAATTTTGGACTTTGGCTGGCTTTGATTTAGCAAACAGAGAGAGCAGAGCCTGAAGTTACGTGTAGAGCTAGTAAATCTTCTCTTTGTGTGTGTGTGTGTGAACACAATATGAGTGGCATGTAGAAATGGCACAGCTGATGAGAGATACCTGATGAGAAAGACACTTTGTGTGAGTTTGTGTATGATGGTGAGATTTTACTGTATGTGTGATCATTTGTCTGTGTGTGTGTACGTGTGCGTGTGTGTCTATAATATTTGTGTACATGTATGCGTGTATTATCATACGTGTGTGTCCGTATATAATTGTGTGTAATAATTGTCAGTGGGCATTTCATCATGTGTCATTATACAGTATGTGTCTTTGTACAGCATGTGTGATTTTTGTGTGTGCATTTATATATAATTATGTGCATGTATGATTACATGTATGCAATTACGTTTATATTCATACGTGTGTGTGTGTATACATACGAGTATTAGAGTATGTGAGTTCGCGAAAGAGTGTGTGTGTCTTTTTATAATTTTGTGTAATATGTGAGTGTGCAATATTGTCAATATTCATACGTGTGTGTGTATATACAGCTGATGAGAGATACCTGATGAAAAAGACACTTTGTGTGAGAGTGTGTATGATGGTGTGTGTGTGCATGTATATAATTATGTGTGTGTATGATTGCTGGTATACAATTGCATTTATATTCATAAGTGTGTGTGTACACATACGAGTATGAGAGTGTGTGAGTTAGTGAAAGAGTGTGTGTGCGATAATTTGTCTATGGGAGTGTGCATGTTTTGTTGTGTGTCTTTGAACTTTTGTCTGCATATGTGTCCATAATCCTATATGTGTGTGTTTGATTATATGTACAGTGTGTGTCTGTGATCACATGGGTGTGTGTGTGTGTACCTCGTGACCCAGCAGCGGTCGTGACTCCAGCGGGCGTTTGGCTTTGCTCTCCTCTTTCACTGGCAGGAGAGATTTCAGGAATTTGGGCGGCTGAGGTGACAGAACTTTAAATGGACTGGAGTTCAAGATTGTTGGACTGTCAGTTACCGTCCCTGAGGAGAAAGTTTTCATGACACGTGTCATTCCTAGAACACTACTGATGTTCAGTTTGTGTGCCGATTTTAAGGCAGTATCTGTGTGATATTGTCAAACACATTTAAACATGGACAAATGTATTCATTACAACTTAGGAAGTAAACTCATGGAAACTGACTGTCTAAAATATGAAGAGTAACAACATAAAGACAGAACTGAGACCAGCACTGAAGAGTTCACATGATATTTACCATGATTCTCTCTGCTTCTGACAGGCGTGTCTTTCGTGTTGTTATTGTTGAGCGATGACTCTTGTACGCTGGATTGACAGACGTCTGGATGAAAGGCACAGTGACCCTGTGGAAAAAACACGAAGCTGAACATCACTGTGTGTTTCTGGGGATGATGTCTGTTATTCTCTCTCTCTGTCTGTGAGTTTACAAACCTTCACTTCATCATCTTCACATCCCGTCACATCTGATTTCTGCACAACAAACACATGAAACAGTCAATGACATGATTAAGCTATTTTTTATCTATTAAACATACATTAAAAGGCAATTCAAAACTATGATTTCTTCTATTATTGTTTTAATAATGACTTCATGATATCAATGATGTCAACACCACAATCATAAAAAAAGTTTTTGTCATCAAAAATTTATACCGGAATTAAACCAAAAGAGCATTTAATGAATATGTATATGAAAATATCTATTATAAAAAACATTTAGTGACTTTCAAGGGAAACAGAGTCAGAAGATTCAGATACTATAACGGCAAGTCTACAGCACACATCAACAAAAATCTAAATTTCATGTAAAGGCTAAAATACACTACAAGACTTTTGCTCAGATTTTCAGTCTGGATTTGTTGCAGAAAGTCTGTGGAAGTCTGCAGATTTCATCAGTTTGTGTGTTTCTATCTGAAACTTTCAAAAAGTCCTCAAGCATATGACGTCTAGGTAAAAAAAATCTGTTCAGATTTTAAGTCTTGTAGTGTGTTCCAGCCATAAGATTGAAAGAAGATTCTGCACATTCGCATGCAGTTTACCTTAAACGTTTTTCAAATCCAAATAAAAGCACAATTCAAAATAGATTTGAGTAACTTTCTACATATACATTTGTTACTAACCTGTACATTTATTACACAGATTAATACGCATATTTTAAAAACATAATATATTTATAATACATTTTATGTTTATATATCCTAAAGCATTACGATTAAAGTGACAGTTCACCCAAAAATGGTAATTCTATAATAATTTACTGATTCTCAGGTTGTTCCAAACCTGAATAAATGTCTTTGTTCTGATGAACAGAAATGAAGATATTTGTAAGAATGCCAGTAAGCAAACACATCTCATCCACCACTGACTGCCACAGTAGGGGAAATAAATACTATGGGAGTCAATGAGTGATCACATCTGTTTGCTTACTGACATTCTAACAAATATCTTCATTTGTATTTAGCAGATCTAAGACATCAATACAGTTTTAGAACAATCTGAGAGCGAGTAAATGATGACAGAATTACCATTTGTGGGTGAAGTATCCCTTTAATATTTTATAAATGTGTAGACAATTGTAGAATAAAATATACGTGCTCTTACGTGCTGTACGTTTGGAGTGCTGAGACTTCTGCGAATGTGTCTGTTTTTAACAGAGAGAGCTTCCTTCACACTGACTGCCTGAACACACACACACACACACACACACACACGTACACAGGTTTGTTTTGGGTGTCTTCGCAGGAAACTGACATCATCAGAAGGAAAACCTCAATCATTCAGATGTTTACCTGTCTGAGTCTCTCCAGACACAGAATGTTCTCCACCTCCAGAACTCCTCTGGTGTATTTCTCGATGTACGTCTCACCATCCAAAGTCTCCTCGCCGTCTCCTCGTGCCGCCATCAAAGCCAGCGTCTCACGCTCCTCGGGTTCCTCAGACGCCTGTCCACACACACGACAGATGAGCGTGTATTCAGAAAGATTATGGAGTTGTGATTTTTCAATAGTTCTGTACCTTCGGTATGTTGGAGACGATCTCATACGTGACTCCACACGAGTACAGAACGTTCTTTAAAGACATCCTCCTCTTCAGACTCTGAGTGAAACTCTGCAGCGCACAAACACTCATGAACACAGCGTTCTGTTCATCTGAATATGTGAGACCGGACACCTCACCTGTCTGTTGTAGATGTTGACGGCGATTCTCTTGCGCAGGACCAGCTCCATTGAGGCCGGGAGGCTGAGCTGCACTGTGACCTTCACGATCAGATAGATGCGTTCGCTGGGCGCCGTGACACGGTTCAGATGGACGGAGTCATGGATGGATGAATCCCACGAACACGCAGCAGACACCTGTCATATATCAGCCGATGATGTCATGGAAAGCAGCTGTGTTGTATATCATGTTGAAGTGCGTATCATCAGTATTACATCACAGGTGGAAATGTGTTACCTCATCATGGCTGTGTCTGATGATGGGCAGGTAGAAGAAAGCGCTGCCGTGTTCTTTGGGGAGGATGGAGTTAACTCCGGCAGCGTGAGGTCCGATCAGCTGTCCGTTCACGCTCAGATTATCCGCTGGAACAAACACAGATCTCAGAGTTACAATGACATCTGATCAGTAATTTTCATTGATTGTTGACAAAAAGAATTCTGCAGACTGATATTCATACTGAACATAGATTATAAAATCAAATTGTGATTTTGTCAAAATGGTGAAATACTGTCTGATATTTGCATTCAAATCTTAAATGGTGCACAACAGTGCACAAGCGTTGTGACGAACTTCCGATGTTGCCAGAGGTTGAGATATCAGTTTCTGCTTTCATTTCTAAAATGACATAACATATCTCAACAACGATGGGGGAAAGCCACAATACTGTCAAACTTTACATGTATTAAACACTAGATGTTGTCAAAAGAACAATCCGTTTTCCACTGATTAGATGAATAATCTCACATTACACATGTTCTCCTCCATGGAAGTCCATTATAAGGCAACAGCTCAGATCAAGACACCGCAAACTGAGAACAGAAAACTTTTCTGATATCATGCTGATATTTGATATGGGTGATTATTATTTAATCATTTGGTTTCCCCTTGTCGTTCCCCTGGACCTAAGAGAAATGCGTTATGTGAGATTATTCACTTTATCTTCGAATAAGAGCTCATGTTTTGTTTTTTACACACCTAGTGTTAATTATACTGCAAAAAAATACTTTCTTATTTAGTATTTTTATTTGTGACTTGGGTCATTTTGTTCATCAAGAAAATGAACCTTGATTCAAGAATTTTTTTTATTTGCACTGGAAAACATGACAAAAATGCTAAGTGAGAAAGTCATTTTATTCTACAAATAAATTTTGACAGATATGTGGCTTTGCCCAGTCGTTGTTAAGGTGTGTTAAGTCGTTAAAGAAATTAAACCAGAAACTGATATGCCGACCTCTGACAACATCGGAAGTTCGTCACCACGCTTGTGCAGAAAAAAAGAGTCCATTAAAGATCTGATTGCAAATCTGAAGTAGATCAGATCGATATATCATCCAGAATTTCACCATTTTGACAAAATCACAAATTTATTTTAAAATCTATGCTTAGTATGAATATCAGTCTGCAGTGTTATGAAATCCTTGTTGTTTAAATCAATCATTTCAATAATGTAAGGTGTTTACAGGAATCCAACATGGTGTCCGACATGAGCAGATATGGAGAGTATTTTTTTCAGTAATACAGATTTAATGGAAGCTTTCAACTTTCCTCCCTAGCTTTAAGCATGGTTTTAATTTGATTATTAATACAACCAAGAACAACAGAGATCTAAATTTTGACATTTAGTTTATAGTGTTTAATACCAAACATCCCAGCTGAGCCTTGTTCATGATTTATCCAGGTCTAAAAATAAGCAAGCTTGAAATTTTTTTCAATGATTTTGGAAACCCCGAAACTCAACAGATCTTACCATTCAGGTCCAGGAACAGCACAGGTATGTGCTCTTCCATACCATCAGGGGGAACCCTTGAGAAACAACAACAAAAAAGTTGGAAACAGTAAAAAAATTGTGGCGAGTAACTGTTTTTTTTACATTTCTAACGGTTTTCATTTTCTGTATGTAGAGTATTTAAAAGTGAGAAATGCAAAATAGATTTGTTACAGGTCATGCTTTTAATTCCTAATAAATCTTCCTTGTGGCCATATTGCAATATGTACAGTATGGAAGAGGAACATCTAGGAAACATCCCAGGCAACATTGAGTGAATGTGGTCACCAGTGTGCAGGTGCTCCAGGTATTCCACTGCCAGGGGCTGGAACCAGTACAGCGTTCCTCTCCTCCGTCAGACCCACCCACTGCTCCACCAGTCGAGCTTCTCGTTCCACATCTTCCTCAGATTTCTCTGTCAATCACAGCACAGAATCAACACCATGATTCCATCACAGCCGGTCACAGACAACTCTGTGAAGTCTAACCTGATTTGTTGATGATTTTCTTGATCTGTTCCTCCAGATATTCCCGGCGTTTGATGAGTGCTTCGGACCAGCGATCCCGCACACAGTTCAGGTCTTCCTCCTGTACACAGACAGCACAAACATCTCAACGTCGTTCAGCTGACGGAATGAGATCTGATCATTCAAACGTCAAAACTATTTCAGGATCTCACTGATCCACAGCAGACACCAGCAACAGGCCGCTACACATCACGACTTTATTTACAGCTTTTACTTGTGAATTATACATTCAAAATTACTCCTGACCATCGCATCAAAGGTAGCTCATCACACTTCTCATCTTTTTTAAATCAACTTTTGTTTAAATCGGCTGCATTTAAATGAGCTGCAAAAAAGTGCATCTTGATTTAAGAATCTATAGACATTTGTACTGGAAAACAAGACAAAAATACTAAGAAAGCCATTATTTGCAGTGTGATGGTCCGGGTTTATTTTGAAGTTGTCGTGTAGACCAGCGGTTCTCAATCCTGGTCCTCGCGACCCCTGCTCTGCATATTTTGTATGCTTCTCCTACCGCTTCGGAGGTTTGTTTAATACGCCCATAAGAGCCCTGCGAAGTAAACATCACTAGATATTCTGCCATAAATCCCGTTCGAAATGTGGATAATGTTGCGCAAATCTCAAAATGACGGTTAAATTACCCTTCAATCTTCCGTAGTAAGTTTTGTTCTTCGTGTTCTTAAATTAACGTCAGCCGATTTCATGTGTGCAGGGAGTAGAGAGCAATGAACACAGTTCAGGGAATACGTCAATCGGAACGTGGTTCATTCATTAAGCTCTCTTCTAATGAGCTAGAGATTTAAATCAGGTGTGTTAAACAAGAGAGATACACAAAATATGCAGAGCGGTGGGTCGCGAGGACCAGGATTGAGAACCGCTGGTGTAGACGGCCTCAAGGCAAAATACATATTAATAAACAGTCAATAAAACAGTCAAATGGACACAGAGGAGGCCATCAGAAGATCCATCTCTGCACTGTTCAAAAACACATAACATGCAGAAGACATGCAGACATGCGCTGGTCATGTGATCATGTTAAGCACAACACGTGTATCAGCAGTGTGTTAGTGCAGTAACTGCAGGCGTTTCTTTGCCTCTGGAGACGTTTGCTTTCATCACGTCAAGATCCCAAACGTCTTCCAGTATGGCTGGACACTTCATGTAGAGTTTGTTCGGGACACTCACTGGAACAGTCACATGACCCTTATAGAAATGAACTATCCACTTGTTTAGTCTGGGTCCAAGCCTCCACTAATTTCAAGTGAGTTGACTGTGAACCGGAAGTTGCGGTCGTTTTCCGAGTGAAGTGGAATTCTGAATGAGAAAATGAGTGGGCGTGGCTTCCGTCTTTCTCTGGATTAGACTGGATGTATAAAAACATTTTGAAATTTTTGCATTTTGAAATGGAACTGGCAGGAGACTGACAGGTGAAGGGGAGGAGTTAACGGAGGCTCCGCCCAAGCTGTCTAACATATCTCATTTAATATGGATAGTCATAACAGGAAGGAAGTGCATTTTCAGATTTTAACTGAAGATTATGAGGGAACGCAAATTTTACATTGCTAAACTATTTACTATCAATGCAGCAAAATTTCATGAAAAAAAAGCATTGTCATTTTTAATTTCACTGGGATTTTAACAAGCAGATGGTTTTACTACAAATAAAACCATAAACACAATGGTTACTGTAGTCAAGCAAGCGCAAATTAATCATGTGCTGCGTCCCAATTCACCTACTTATACTACAACCTTTTATAATGGAAAAGTATAAACATTTTAGTGCATAGTAACACTGTATACACACAATGGCTGTTGTTGCCTTGACGACATTATGATCTTTAACTGTCAGGAACATCAAGACACAGCTCTTCCTTGCACTTATGTATTCATCATTCTTTATTTGGTATGTAATATTTCCTGCATACTTACATTTATTAATTTAGCGAAGCATCTTTTATTTCTATCATTAATGTAGTGTAGCGTCACTAAACTCCGCCCCCTTGTGGTGAGTTGTGGAGAATATCAGTCGTTCATTACCTGTGGATGCACGCTTCCAAAAATTTCCAGAAACAGTAGACAATCTGGGTACTTTGAGAACACTGTTTCAGAATACTATGATTCCGTACATACTAATACTATATTTACATACTGTTTAGGATGGAAATAATGCAAAGTGGAAAGCAGATTTAGTTTTGCTACAGTTACTATAGTTTAAACATGCTATTATTCTTGTGAAACTGTGGTTATATATAAATGAAGATCAATATGCTAAAAACATGATAATCACACTTTTAATATAATAGTAAATGAAAAATAATGGTGAATTATTATAAGTGGAACTATATAATCACATTTTCCTTTTTTTGTTGTACAGACAACAACTTTGTCTGTGTTTTTCTTCACCTTACATAAAAACTAAAGGATTTTTGCACATGATACGTCAGTCACACAGTCAGAAAGCACGATTAGCAGCGGTTTGTGGTCATGCCTTTAGGAGAGAGAGCAGCCAATGAGAATACCTGATAACTATCAAAATCTTCCTCTTCCTCTCTCTGCCAGGAGAGAACACACAAACACAAACATCACTGCGTTCTCATGATAAATGTGATTGATATGTGAAACTCCTTCAGTCCCGTTCAAAAAATAATCGGGAACATTTTGTTTTTAAACATTTTTAATCTACGTGGATACAGAGGCTGTACTCTTAAAGTTTTCATGATTTAATTGGTTGCAATGTTTTCTTTTCAATACTGATGAACTTAATTTGTTGTTTTCAGATGCATTGTGGTATAGTAATAAAAACTGACCTGATAGCTGTCCAGTGGTCTCTGAAGTTTAGTGGATCGAGCCGATACGCAGCCAATAGAGACGGAGAGAATCGCTTCCACTAGCAGAGGTAAAGTTCCAGAACACTGAACCGGTTTCACAGACACCTGAAGCCTTCGAGAGTGACCCTGACAACAACAAGAACAACTTTAGACGACACATTTAGTGATCCCAACACTGGATGAGTTCTGATAAACTATACTTTAATTCTGACATCTGATTGGACGAGGCGTGTTCTAATTCTGATATCTGATTGGACGAGGCGTGTTCTAATTCTGATATCTGATTGGATGAGGCATCTTCTAATTCTGATATCTGATTGGATGAGGCATGTTCTAATTCTGATATCTGATTGGATGAGGCATGTTCTAATTCTGATATCTGATTGGATGAGGCATGTTCTAATTCTGATATCTGATTGGATGAGGCATTTTCTAATTCTGATATCTGATTGGATGAGGCATCTTCTAATTCTGATATCTGATTGGATGAGGCATGTTCTAATTCTGATATCTGATTGGATGAGGCATGTTCTAATTCTGATATCTGATTGGATGAGGCATGTTCTAATTCTGATATCTGATTGGATGAGGCGTGTTCTAATTCTGATATCTGATTGGATGAGGCATGTTCTAATTCTGATATCTGATTGGATGAGGCATGTTCTAATTCTGATATCTGATTGGATGAGGCATGTTCTAATTCTGATATCTGATTGGATGAGGCATGTTCTAATTCTGATATCTGATTGGATGAGGCATGTTCTAATTCTGATATCTGATTGGATGAGGCATGTTCTAATTCTGATATCTGATTGGATGAGGCATTTTCTAATTCTGATATCTGATTGGATGAGGCATGTTCTAATTCTGATATCTGATTGGATGAGGCATGTTCTAATTCTGATATCTGATTGGATGAGGCATGTTCTAATTCTGATATCTGATTGGATGAGGCATGTTGTAATTCTGATATCTGATTGGATGAGGCATGTTGTAATTCTGATATCTGATTGGATGAGGCATGTTCTAATTCTGATATCTGATTGGATGAGGCATGTTCTAATTCTGATATCTGATTGGATGAGGCATGTTCTAATTCTGATATCTGATTGGATGAGGCATTTTCTAATTCTGATATCTGATTGGATGAGGCATGTTCTAATTCTGATATCTGATTGGATGATATCTGATTGGATGAGGCATGTTCTAATTCTGATATCTGATTGGATGAGGCATTTTCTAATTCTGATATCTGATTGGATGAGGCATCTTCTAATTCTGATATCTGATTGGATGAGGCATGTTCTAATTCTGATATCTGATTGGATGAGGCATCTTCTAATTCTGATATCTGATTGGATGAGGCATCTTCTAATTCTGATATCTGATTGGATGAGGCATCTTCTAATTCTGATATCTGATTGGATGAGGCATCTTCTAATTCTGATATCTGATTGGATGAGGCATTTTCTAATTCTGATATCTGATTGGATGATATCTGATTGGATGATATCTGATTGGATGAGGCGTGTTCTAATTCTGATATCTGATTGGATGATATCTGATTGGATGAGGCATTTTCTAATTCTGATATCTGATTGGATGAGGCATTTTCTAATTCTGATATCTGATTGGATGAGGCATTTCTAATTCTGATATCTGATTGGATGAGGCATGTTCTAATTCTTATATCTGATTGGATGAGGCTTGTTCTAATTCTGATATCTGATTGGATGAGGCATGTTCTAATTCTGATATCTGATTGGATGAGGCATTTTCTAATTCTGATATCTGATTGGATGAGGCATGTTCTAATTCTGATATCTGATTGGATGATATCTGATTGGATGAGGCGTGTTCTAATTCTGATATCTGATTGGATGATATCTGATTGGATGAGGCGTGTTCTAATTCTGATATCTGATTGGATGAGGCATTTTCTAATTCTGATATCTGATTGGATGAGGCATTTTCTAATTCTGATATCTGATTGGATGATATCTGATTGGATGAGGCGTGTTCTAATTCTGATATCTGATTGGATGATATCTGATTGGATGAGGCGTGTTCTAATTCTGATATCTGATTGGATGAGGCATTTTCTAATTCTGATATCTGATTGGATGATATCTGATTGGATGAGGCGTGTTCTAATTCTGATATCTGATTGGATGAGGCATGTTCTAATTCTGATATCTGATTGGATGAGGCTTGTTCTAATTCTGATATCTGATTGGATGAGGCTTGTTCTAATTCTGATATCTGATTGGATGATATCTGATTGGATGAGGCATGTTCTAATTCTGATATCTGATTGGATGAGGCATGTTTTAATTCTGATATCTGATTGGATGATATCTGATTGGATGAGGCGTGTTCTAATTCTGATATCTGATTGGATGAGGCATGTTCTAATTCTGATATCTGATTGGATGAGGCATGTTGTAATTCTGATATCTGATTGGATGATATCTGATTGGATGAGGCGTGTTCTAATTCTGATATCTGATTGGATGAGGCATTTTCTAATTCTGATATCTGATTGGATGAGGCATTTCTAATTCTGATATCTGATTGGATGAGGCATGTTCTAATTCTGATATCTGATTGGATGAGGCTTGTTCTAATTCTTATATCTGATTGGATGAGGCATGTTCTAATTCTGATATCTGATTGGATTAGGCATGTTCTAATTCTGACATCTGATTCTAATTCTGATATCTGATTGGATGAGGCTTGTTCTAATTCTGATATCTGATTGGATGATATCTGATTGGATGAGGCGTGTTCTAATTCTGATATCTGATTGGATGAGGCATTTTCTAATTCTGATATCTGATTGGATGATATCTGATTGGATGAGGCGTGTTCTAATTCTGATATCTGATTGGATGAGGCATGTTCTAATTCTGATATCTGATTGGATGAGGCATGTTCTAATTCTTATATCTGATTGGATGAGGCTTGTTCTAATTCTGATATCTGATTGGATGAGGCTTGTTCTAATTCTGATATCTGATTGGATGAGGCTTGTTCTAATTCTGATATCTGATTGGATGATATCTGATTGGATGAGGCGTGTTCTAATTCTGATATCTGATTGGATGAGGCATTTTCTAATTCTGATATCTGATTGGATGATATCTGATTGGATGAGGCATGTTCTAATTCTGATATCTGATTGGATGAGGCATGTTCTAATTCTGATATCTGATTGGATGAGGCTTGTTCTAATTCTGATATCTGATTGGATGAGGCTTGTTCTAATTCTGATATCTGATTGGATGATATCTGATTGGATGAGGCATGTTCTAATTCTGATATCTGATTGGATGAGGCATGTTTTAATTCTGATATCTGATTGGATGATATCTGATTGGATGAGGCGTGTTCTAATTCTGATATCTGATTGGATGAGGCATGTTCTAATTCTGATATCTGATTGGATGAGGCATGTTGTAATTCTGATATCTGATTGGATGATATCTGATTGGATGAGGCGTGTTCTAATTCTGATATCTGATTGGATGAGGCATTTTCTAATTCTGATATCTGATTGGATGAGGCATTTCTAATTCTGATATCTGATTGGATGAGGCATGTTCTAATTCTGATATCTGATTGGATGAGGCTTGTTCTAATTCTTATATCTGATTGGATGAGGCATGTTCTAATTCTGATATCTGATTGGATTAGGCATGTTCTAATTCTGACATCTGATTCTAATTCTGATATCTGATTGGATGAGGCTTGTTCTAATTCTGATATCTGATTGGATGAGGCATGTTCTAATTCTGATATCTGATTGGATGAGGCATGTTCTAATTCTGATATCTGATTGGATGAGGCATGTTGTAATTCTGATATCTGATTGGATGAGGCATGTTCTAATTCTTATATCTGATTGGATGAGGCATGTTCTAATTCTGATATCTGATTGGATGAGGCATGTTCTAATTCTGATATCTGATTGGATGAGGCATGTTGTAATTCTGATATCTGATTGGATGAGGCATGTTGTAATTCTGATATCTGATTGGATGAGGCATGTTCTAATTCTGATATCTGATTGGATGAGGCATGTTCTAATTCTGATATCTGATTGGATGAGGCATGTTCTAATTCTGATATCTGATTGGATGAGGCATGTTCTAATTCTGATATCTGATTGGATGAGGCATGTTCTAATTCTGATATCTGATTGGATGAGGCATGTTCTAATTCTTATATCTGATTTGATGAGGCATGTTCTAATTCTGATATTTGATTGGATTAGGCATGTTCTAATTCTGATATCTGATTGGATGAGGCATGTTGTAATTCTGATATCTGATTGGATGAGGGTGGTGTGTCGCACCTGTCTCAGTTGAAACACTCCTCCAGTGCTGGTGTCTTTATTCTGGTGCAGCTCTACAGATGAATACTCGCCCTGTTCGTTCAGCTCCTGTACGGAGACCCATGTTTCAACACTGCGAGACACTTCTTTCCACCTGTCAAATGACACACACGCAGTTATCATGCTGTAGTATACACACGTACTGAAGGAATAGGAACTGATGAGAATCATGTCACCTGTCTCTGAGCGACTGTGTCTTGGCCTGCAGCGCGTCCAGTTCCCACAGCGAGCGTCCGTTCCCTGCGAACCGATGACCCCACACCTCTATCGCCAGAGCGCCCTCGGAGATAAACTCCAGGAACTCCTCCGTCACATAAAAAACAAAATCCTGCACACAACCAGACCACATCTGACATTTTCTAAAGAGAACACGAACCCGCTGGCCTCTACATGCCGCTCAGATACCATTGGTGGGTTCATGATTTTTTGTACAAACGCTGTGGGATGAGTCTCACGCTCAAGTTCACTAATCCTAAATGTTTAAATATTACAGCCGGACGGTGAGATCCACCAAAGTGAAGTTTGAATTCATGTTTTTTTACCCTGCAGTGATCAAAGCGCACGGTGAACTCAGAGTCAGGGGTCCGAGGAGAGGGCGTGTCCGGGCTGACCATGGGCGGGGCAACAGTGGGCTCTGGCTGTTCCCAGAACATATATTGACAGAACACAAAGTTGGACAGGTTTAAAGGCAAACCCGTTGCCTCTCTGATCCTCACCTGACGGAAGAAAACAGAAAACATGACCGGGTTAAATCCTTCACATACTGATGTTTTCTATATGAGAACAAATCAAATTCAAACTGTCTGCTTACCCTGCAGGTGAGCTTCTTGGCCATATGAACAATCTCTCCATTATTGTCCATGATGTCACAGCCGCCGCTCTCGCTGGAGTTCTCAGATGAATCGTCTCCGGCCGCCGGACGCTCAGGTACGGCTCCGCTCACCCGCAGCAGCTCCACGTGCAGACGTCCTGCGACCTGCGGGAGGAGAGACACGGCTGTGATAAACCGCAGTCCGACAGACGGATCACCACACAGATGTAGAGACGCTCTCACCTCCCCCTGCTGGCTGATGATGGGAACGGCATACTGAAGCTTGATGTCGTGAAAGAGACACTCCAGGAAGACATTAGCTACACCGATGAGATTATGATTCTCCTGAGCTTCATAGAACGGATCTCCTGATTTATTAAGCAGTCTGTTCACCTGGAAAAATCAAACAAAACCAAACCTCACAAAACAAAGGAGAGGGTCAATTGTTTAATTTGAAAAGTTTTAACATGTTCTGATGAAAAGCCGTGTTAAAGATCAGGTTTATTGATTTTTTATTCGTTTTTTATGCATTTTGTTTTAATATACAACTTTAACTATAACGAATAGTACTTTTCACTTAAACTGGAAAGAGCAAATCATTCAAAGGCGAGTAATATTAATACAAAAACATCATGAATAATAATAAAACTATAAGGAGATATAAGGAGATATATAGCTCTACAGTTAATCATTTAGTTTTTTTAATAAATCATTACTATTGCTCACTCTGTCTGTAGGTTTTGCAAACACTTCTCCAATAAAAAGCTTGTGACATAACCTGATCATATTGAAAAAAAACTTTTTTATCAGCTGAACGTATCATTTCTGTAAATGCATAGTTTCTGCTCGATCGTATGCAAGTGTGGTGCAGAAATTTACATTTTTACTTGTTTTAATGTTTATTCAATAAAATCACTTCAATTTATACTGTTTCTTTATGAATCAATTTTTTACCATTGAGGGTACTCACAATTTTCTTTTTTACAATAAGGTTAATATTACTCGTACGCAGAAATGACAAGGTACCGTCATTACACTGAGCTCAAAACAACAGTTTACGTAACAGCTACTAAAAATGAGTCGTCCAATACTTCATAAGTGTACATTTGATGGTTTTTGTCTTTTATATAATAACAATGTCCTCACGAATCATGTTCCAGAGGTACTCACCAATCATCGCTTTATCCCAGCTTCCCTGTGCTACAGACATTTCTAGGAATCGTATACATATGTGAAAATATGTAGTTTTTGTGTATTTGCAATAAATCGTAACTAATGAAATAAACTCCAAATGTTCTTGAACTAAATATACATTAAAACACCGATGCTACATGAAAAATAAATATTACTACAAGGATTACAATAATTCAATGTGTGAAGGTAGAGGCACACTTGTGAAGCAACTTTGGGGTCACCGCTGTGACCTCTGAAATAAAACTCAAACACTCTGATGTGACTCACCACTTCCTGTGTGTTCTCTCTCCAGTCACTGTAGTGTTCTCTCATGTCCACTAACT
The DNA here is from genome assembly GCF_015846415.1 of Triplophysa dalaica. Classification (NCBI taxonomy): domain Eukaryota; kingdom Metazoa; phylum Chordata; class Actinopteri; order Cypriniformes; family Nemacheilidae; genus Triplophysa; species Triplophysa dalaica. The sequence goes on along the minus strand of NC_079553.1, from coordinate 22,645,972 downwards.
TGTTCTCTAATTTCTCGATGGTCCACACTTGTGTTCCCTTCCCCTTACGCCGCACCTGGATAGCAGGTTCACTCACAATCGCTCCACGCTGGGTGTGATGAACAACATCAATTCAACATTAGAGAAAAGATCAAATCTAGTAATTAATCAGCGATTAATCACATCCAGAATAAACCTTTGTGTTGACATAATATACGTCTGTGTACTGTAACACATACACGTATACATTTTTAGGAAAAGGGACATGTATTTATATTGTATCGAGATATAAAGTTTATTCGTTTTTATATTTTTCTCAAAAACAGCTTTTATTATTGATCCGATTAATCACGAACAATCGTTTGACAGTCCTAACCAAATCACAAAGTTTAACCAAGGAAAAGATTACCTGGATCATAAACACACACGCACGCACTCTCTATCTACGCGATGAGATTAACAGTGATCATGTGACCCAGCAGGATGTGATGTCACACGTGTGTATGTGGCTCTCACCTTGCGGTTGGCGCTGAGGTTGGCAGCAGGTATCTGGAGGGTCACCAGATAGTCGGTGAGTTTCTTCATATCGTCCGACAGAAAGTTGGCCTCTCGCACTAAAGCGTTTGCTCTCACCACCTGCTCGCGGAGACGAGAGAGACTCTGACGAAACAACTCGTCCCTGAAACACACAGACAGATTCACGCGATCATGTGTCTGAATAAACACAACCTCACCAGAGACGTGTGGAGAAGGACGCATCTCACCTCTCGTGCGTCCACAGTCTAACTCTGTTGTGTGTGTTGTGTGTGGGCAGAGGCAGACGGTCGCTGCCGCTGCGCTGGTGCTGCGTGATCTTTTCTGGTGACAGCTGCTGTCTCAGAGAATTCAGCTCACGCTCGTACACGAGCCGCTGCTCCTCCAGAGCCAAACGCTTCTCCTCCAGATACTGTTTCTCCAGAACCTGCACCACGTTCTGCATGGGGTCTGAGCACAGGAACACAACATCAGGCCTCTGAATCACGTGCTGCAGCGTGTCAGGTCAAAGGTCACGGCCGTACCGTTGCTCCCCAGAGTCTTCATCATGACCTCCATCTGAGCGAACTCATAGCTGTAGTCCTGCTCAGAGGAGGCCTCGCTGGCCGTCTCCACGTCCACCTCCACGAAGCTCTCGCGGGGCGAGTCTCTCTCCATCTCCTTCAAACGCTCGCGTCTCTTGCGTTTGGGCAGGTTGATCCTGAGGGCGATTGGATGACTCTGATGAGTGTTACTATGACGACACGCGTGATCTTGTTCAGGTAGTGCGTATCTTACCTGAAGAAGTGGTTGTTTCCCCACAGGATTCGATCTCCGTGCCACAGATGAACTCTGGAGTAGATCATTGTGCCGTTCACACAAGTTCTGCGACAACACCGTGACAGACCGCTTTTAATAACCATCATCATCAACTTTATTGCATTGTAGTTTGATTTGTGATCTTAAAAACCTGAACGATCCAATACTGTTAAAATACGTTTTGTTCATTTACTGGAGTGTCAGGAGATGTTTTCTTCAAAATGTTTTACCTCTAAACCAAACAACCAGCTCGGAGATGAATGAGAATTTTAAGTTGGTTGTGTTCTTGACAGGTGTTGTTTACCTGGCGTTGTTAACTGGTGTGAGAGCGATGTCTCCGTCAGACGAGATCTCAATCACCGAATGTTCAGACTGAATCCCGATACCAAAGAGCTGAATGTCCTGAGACGTGTCCGCACCCACACGCGTGTGATCCTGTTCAACACGAGAACATACAACACATCACTCAACAAAGCACACTGTGCTCCACTCGAAATATGTATTTTCTTACTTCAGGTAAATTTAAATGTAAATTAAATGTTATACTGAAAGAAATGCAACAATGACAGAATGAAAAAAAATTATACATATGAAATAAATGATAAAAACCAAACAAATGACTGAAAATGACTTACATTTACATTTAGTCATTTGGCAGACGCTTTTATCCAAAGCGACTAACAGTGCACTTATTACAGGGGCAATCCCCCTGGAGCAACATGGAGTAAAGTGTCTTGCTCAAGGACACACTTGTGGTGGCTGCTGGGATAGAACCAGCAACCTTTGATTTACCAGTTCAGTGGTTTAACCCACTAGACCACCATCTCCACTTGACTGAACAAATATAATTAAAGTTAATTAAATGTAATCTAGCTTGTATTTGCTTTAACCTTGTGTTAAGTATAGATGATAAAGTAAATACATCTAATATGGTATGTAGCGATTCACTGTGAGTCGCTTGAAAATCGATTATAATAAGTGACAATTCAAGCAGGTTGAGAAGCTATTTAAGTTGCAGTACATGTTTTAAACAACAGGATCGCTGTGTTTACTCCAAACTTGCAAAACGTGGATATGCTGATATTTCTGAAATGTAAAAACATTCCAAGAAATATTGAAGAAACTTTGGTATTATTCTTTTTTTTAATTTGATTTGGAATATGTTTTAAAATTGGTGTTTAGTTTTGTTATTAGGCATAAAATATATTTTTATTTTACAAAGAAATGTGCAGCGTTTGAGAAATAATAAAAGGGGCGGCATTCATTTCTTATTTGTCTCAACTCATTTTATAAGAATAAATTGTGAATGAATCGAAGCGTAAGATCAGTTTTTTGAATCACATCGCATCATGAGCTGAGTGAATCGTTACATCCCTTCATCATATATATACACAGTACATAAAGGATCAAACTAAAATAAATACAATTCTCAAAACTAAATGTAACATCACTTTTTTCTGTATTACTTGATTATTTTCTGAATATATTTGTACACATATTTGTATTCTTTTTTCTCTATACATAAAACATTATAAATAGAAAGAAATAAGTATTTTTATATTTATTATAGCTTAATTTACTAAACAATATCTGCGTAATCATATCGTTTTTTTTGTCTTATTATCACATTTATTTAATTTTTTATGCATGTATTTTCAATTATTGCAAGTTTGGTCCTCTATAGTGAGAATAAGCCCTTGTTTTCTGTAATTTTCATCTTACGTGAAAAAAGCACCATAATATGATTACTACTGTGCACTTGTCATTAAATATCTATTTTTCTAAGACGACTTTTTTGTATTGCCGCCCACTGATCTTCAGTTCAGTTCAGTTCAGTTCACCTCAGTTCGAGCTTTATTGTCATTCCGCTACATGCGGGGACATACAGGGGAACGAAATGTCGTGCCTCACAGGACCATGGTGCTACATATATACAGGCATACATAACTATCCTACTGATAGTTTGACAATAAATATACTATGTGTAAGCTAAACTCAACACGCAAAACAGCTGGCAGTAATAATAGTTACGGAGGAGAATGTGCTTGTTATCATACGTGTGGGCTTAGTTAAACAAACATCTTCACGGCCCAAAGACGCCCCCCCGTTCCCCTCACATTAACATGCTAATGTCACATCGGCATGCCAGCCGACCGGAGGAGACAAACAAAGAGCTGTTGTCTGGTGTTCATGAGCCCTGCGGCTGACTCACAGACCGCCAACCAGCACTGCTCACATCTAAAGATGTTCAGTTTGTGAATGAAGTGAAAGGAATGATGAATTTACTGAATTAATCAGAAGGACTCGTTCACAAATCTGAATGATTCATCTGAGCGATTCGTTTGAATCTTGACTCAACTCAACAGAGTGATGGTTCTCACAACTCCTCTCATAGATATTGTTTCGTTCTTGGTTTGAACAGGCCTTTAATCGTGTTGATTCAACCTAAATCATGTATTATGATAATGATGACAGATGAATGTACCTTCAGATAATAAACCAGCAGTTCATTTAGAGCCGGATCAGCGTTTAGATTGACCAGGAAACACTTGTCTTCTCCAACCTTGATTCCTGAAGACTCCAGAGAGATGCCCATGCTCTCCAACTGCTTCTGACGCTCCTGCACACACCAATGACATTCATTAAAAAAGAAATGTTGGAGTTCATCCCGAGAGAGAACTCTTTATGGGTTTTGGCTGCTCGTCTACATGACGACAGCGTTTTTGAGCGCAAACTTTTGAAAATGGGTCGCAAAGTGCACGTTTTAGAGAACGACAGCGTTATCATCCCTGTGTAAACCCTGAGGTGGCGTTTTCCAAAAATGATGACATCATACGATGACATTTTTGTACACAAACTATAAACACACGTACACGATGACAAAACTTGTCTAAATCCGCTCACTTGTTCACTCATGCACTATTCCCTACATAGTGAATGCTAAATAGTCCACTATATAGGAAAGAGGAATAGAAAAGAATGAAAATGAGTGAACAATTTTAGACACTGACGTAATACATATATCCTGTGTCTGACAGTACTGACATTCGTCATAACGCTTATTTGACACCTTTGTGACTTTGTGGATTTCATTTTGACATTATTTGTCACGTTCATTGTATTCGCTTTTAATAAAGAGAACAATACGAATGTTTGCCACGTTTATGTACTATTATGTTTCCTAAAATTACTTAAATGTTTAAAATTTGTTTAATATATTTAAGATCACAGTGCTGTATGTAACATTCCTTTAATCTGTTAAATCTCAAAAGAACTGTCAACAAGAACAAACAGAATTGTATAAACGTACATTCGTGGCATTAATGGTCACTCTCCTCCAGCTGATTCTAATTAGACGCTTGATTCCCGTTGTATCATGGGAAATATGTGTGTGATCAATATATCAAAATCAGATTGCATTGTGGGTAAAAGTAGTTAAAAATTTAGGGAATGAGTTGTTTCCCTACAAAATGGCGGACCCCCGATATAGTGCACTATTTAATAGATTCAGACACAGCTACGGTGTATCAACGGGTTTTAAGCTTTTATTTGTATGTGCGCAGACAATTCGTGTTTGTTTACATCACAACATCCACTGGAATGGCATGCATAATACAGCGGTTTTACATATCCATGCAAATGCAGATCGCTTTGATAACACTCGTGTGCAAGTGAAACTTTTGGGTTTTTCATCATGTAAACGTACTCTGAGATCTCTGTGGAAAAGTTGACTGGGCTCATTTGTGTGTGTTTGTGTTAAAGACCTGTGCGATCTCCTCCGTCTTTCTGAGTTTCTCCTCCCAGGTGACCGTCATCTCCTGAATGAGTTTCTCTGACTCCTGTAGTTTTTCTTTGAGCTCTGGAGCTTTAAGAGACTGACAAATGCAACACAGTCCTCGTCAGATGTGCTGTAACACCAGTTCAACACTTGTGATTTCTGAGGAAATACTTTCTCATCTCACCTCGGCCTGAGAGAGCTGCACCCTCAGTTTCTCCACCTCCTCTCGGAGTTCTCGGATGATGCGGGCGTTGGGATCTTCGTTGACCACAGCGTGGTTGACGATTCTCTTTGCTCGGTCGGCGTAGCGCAGCGTCGACAGCGTCTCTTCGTAGTTGTCGGCGGCTGGGCTGATGGTGGCTATCATCGCTGTTTTACTGTTGCCACCGAGATTGTCCTGAAACACAACAAACCACACATGAAACACAAACTTTCAGCGGATTAAAGCCGTTATGCCATTTTCGTCTTCACGTGGTATGTCTGTGATTTCTGAATGAGACCTGATGCGTGTCTCAGTACCTTGAGCAGCCACGTCAACACAGAGTCTCTGTACGGCACAAACTTGTTTTTGCTCTTCCCTGCAGACTGATCGGCCAGAGCAGAGATCACACAACCCAGTGTGGTCAGCGACCTGAAGAGACACAACAACACAACTAATGAGAGAATCAACACCAACCAAGAGCTGATTCAAGAGCTCTGCAAGAAAACATTTATTTAGTTTCAAGGGCCGCACAATATTACAAAATGTCAGAAATACCCATTTAACAATGGTTTGTTTTAACATTTTTTTTTTTATACTTCACTTTTAATAAGTGATTTATAGTGAAAGTTTATTAGCAGAGAAAATGCCGTGCTTTTCACCCAGAAAGAATGTGAAACATCTACTGTACACAATTACATCATTTAAAATATATTTTAACGTAGTTCATTTTTCTTTAATACCATGCAGGATGTTATGTCAGAAAGTTGGCTATAAAGTATAAGCTGCCTTGCTAAAGTGCACATAATAAAAACTATGAAAAACAATGGAATTGAACGGTTTGAGATTAAAATTGCTAAATGTAAGAAATAAAACGGCGAAAAAAAAAGGTTAAAAGGTTTAATTCATTTAATAAGAAATTAATAAAGGGCCTGTATTCATGAAAAATATCAGCGCAAGGACTTGCTCCTAGTGACAAATTCTGAGAAATGTGTCCATTTCACCTTAAAATTACAGAAAACACTTAAAAAAAAGGTCCAAAATTGATAGGAGTAGCAAGTAGGACTTTTAAGAGGCTTAAGAGTTCTGTAAGTAGCAGAGAAAATGGAAGAAACACAAAAAGTGAGAAGAAATGTGTTGCAGTGGATGACAATTTCCATATAACTTTTAAGGTTTATTTGTTTTTATTTGTTTTTTATTTTATTGTTTTTTTTAGATAGATAGATAGATAGATAGATAGATAGATAGATAGATAGATAGATAGATGGTAACTAGGGCTCCACGATAATGTATAGCAATACCACTGAATCCTATTGAAATCAAGCTGACTGCAATATGTAATGTGTCAATATATTTTTGGAATGCGCAGCTTGTTGGTGAAGCACAGCTCTGGGATCAGTAGGAAATGCTGCTCTATCTAAAAGCAGTGCGAGTTTGAGTCGCTTATAACCTGCATTTAAAAGAGTAACACCCATAAAACATGATCATTATAAATATACTTTATTATCATAAAAATACCTGATGAGGCTTGAGAAACAGTGATAAAAACATGTCCGTATGCATTTCCTTGATTGTAGAACGTGTTATGGTCTTCTTGTGCAGTGCGTATTTGGAGTTTTTGCACTAGAGCGCCCTCTAGCTTTAGGATACAGCAGCATTTTCCCGTACTCCACTTAAAAGCTGATATTTGTCGTCGGTTTATCGCGACAGCCCTAATGGTTACAATAACTGTTTTGCAGTTGTGTACAGTTGCATGTTGCGGTTCTATCGTTCAATCAATAACGCATTACGTTAATTTTTTTTTAAACATTTCAATTATTCAAGACAAGAAACTGCACACAACATTCAATTTAATATAATCCAGATGATTAATTGTTATTTGTACATTATACCCGCATTAGCAGCAATGTTGGAAAATTTGATATCCCCTCCTTTGAAGTGAGGTCCAAAAAATCTTAGGCATTCTTTCCTTGTGTATATTGACCCCTAATGGACTAGTGCACTTTTTTCACGCATGCACTGTTGTACACGGCATATCCGCTTGGTCTCAAAAAAAAAGGCTGCACATGGACTGGGTGTTGGGACGGCCGCGGACCCTTCTGATGACGAAATTTGTGTCATGCGGACGGAGCGCAAACACGGAGAAAACCAATCTTAGTTATACAATCTACATCAAATAAGCGTTTCGATGAATGTATTAAAAGAACTGAATGTAAAATTGATCTCACTCCACTTATGCGTGCAGTGTGAAATGGTCGTTACCCTTACAAAACTTTTGTTGTACAAGTGTAGAAACCATAGTTTTTTGGAGCATTGATAACTTAGGGCAAAACCATGGTTTTACTACAGTAACCACTGATTTTTGGTTTTAACTGTAGTGAAACCATGGTAAATGTTCTAGACCTCCCAAATGGGTAGACCTCCCAAATGACATAACAATAGAATTGAATTGTGAAATTTTAACATAAAAAATTTGCATGAGTGTTCCCTGAGAACCACTAGTTAACATTGGTATCAAACAATGTTGAGTTTTTCTCTAGAGTTGAAGAGAATTCTCACTTGTTGATGTTGCTTCCCTCCTTCAGTCTCTCTCCTGCAGCTCCGGTCTTAGACACACGTTCACTTCCGGCCAGATCCACCAGACTGATCTTACTCACCTTCTCACCGGAGTTCTGCAACCCATCGTAAACACACACACAGAAGATATTATTTTACAAAAGGAACATCTTTAGCCAACAGCAGCATGGGTGTTGTTGTAAACACATGACTGACCCCAGACTGCAGATCATACAGCGTCTGTGTGAGGATGACACTGAAGACCCCATGTGACCGACTGCTCTCCTCATTCATGTTTGTAGCGGCTACTGTACGAGATTTATTTCCCTCGGACATCAGAGACTCAATGTCCTGTCAAAGAGAGAAACGACATCTCGCACCATCATTGTGAGAACCTGTGACCTTTTCTTGTGTCCATTATAAAATCTCACATTGTAGTGAATTTGAGCAGATTCACACCAATGATCTGATCTGATTCATCCACATTCATTTTACATCTCTGTATTCTTCCTTTATTTTTCTCTTGCCTAAAGACATTTCTAAGAAAGATCCTGAGACACGAGAGAGCAACATCTGAATACTTCAAAGTTCTAATATTCACCTCGAAACTTGTCACAGCCAGCTGAGACAGACCGTCCACGTACGGACCCAAGACTTTATGTTCTCGTACCTTCAGTGACTGTCTGCTCCTGCACAGAAGAAACAGAAACCAAATTATTCAATTCAATTGTATTTATATAGCGCTCTTCACAATGTTCTTTGTGCCAAAGCAGCTTTACAGGAGAAAACCAGAAAAACACAGAGAAGGTAAAACACAGCACACAGCGTAGTGTTTATAAAACAAGCAAGATGATTGTAATAAATAATATCTACAATCGTCAGTCCCCCTGTGAGCGAGACAACACGGCCCTGTGGATAGCGACCCAAACTCCAATGATAAATAAATACAGAAAAAAAAACTTGTGAGAAACCAGACTCAGCCGGGAGGACCAGATCTCCTCTGACACATCACACCTGCTCTCACTGACTTTGATTAGAAGTTACTGAGTAAATGTTTATGAATACAAGGGAGAGCCTTTTAGTTGTGATTTAGTAAATTACATTCAATCTGTTGACGTCTAATTTTGTCTCATTTTGTGACCGATATCAGACAACAGAGGAATGTTATTAGGAGGGAAAATAGATGTAAGTTTAGCTTTAAACTAGGGCTGCAACAACGAATCGATTAAATCGATAAAAATCGATTACTAAAAGAGTTTGCAACGAATTTCATTATCGATTCGTTGTGTCGCGCGACGCGAGACGTTTGATTATAAAAGAAAAACTTTATTTGAGCGCGGAGCGGAGTGAACACACTCGGTCTCTCTCGCACACTTCTCGCTCACTGATGCTAGCAGAGTTCGGCGCCTCATAGACGGGGCGGAGCAAAAAAAAAAAAAAGGCGGAGGCCGAGAAATCAAGGAGAACCAAGTCATCCAAGGTGTGGGAGCATTTCACACTTAATAAAATGAAAAATTGTGTTAATTGCAATATATGCAAAAACGACATGGCATGGCACGGGAGCACCACAGTAATGATCCAGCACCTGAAACGGAAATATGTTGGAGTCTTTGATGAGGAGGAAGGGAGTTCAACACCAGGTTAAGTCATTACAGAATCCTACGTTTGTTCCGTTTTGAAGTGAAGAACGTAATGTCCCTGGTGCTTATGTTTACTCGTTATCCAGCTTGACAAGCATGACAAGTTAGCGTTAGCTCGCTAATAACCGTAGTGAAGCAGGGGTGGTATAGTTACTTTGCACTTTGCATTGCAAGACTAAAGACACGTTTTTATTCAAAAAAAGCTTTTCTTAATTAGTAATTTTGTCTCGTTTTCAGTCCAAATATCTTAAATCAAGATTAATTGACAAGAAAAATTAAGTGATGCTTAAAACTTCTGTTTGAGATTATATCTCATTAAGATTATTTTTCATACCCCATTGGGAGATAATTTTGCTTGTTTAAAGCAAACAATCACTTAATTTTGAGGTGTTTTTTTCAGAAAACAAGACAAAATTTCTTATGCTATTTCATGTGTCTAGTAAATGTATCTTGATTTAAGATTTTTTTGACATTTGGACTGACAACAGGACAAAACTACTTAATTAGAAGAGCAATTTATGCAGTGTATATTCTGTGCTTTCTCCCATATATGCTATTATTGACAATATATGTGTGTGTGTGTTATACTTTTTAATTTAATTTTAAAGTTCTTTTATAGCACTTGGTCATCTTAAGCTGTGTTTAAATGTGGTGTATAAATGAACCTAAGCTTCAAGTGAACTTGAGAGAGAGCGAGTGTGTGTGTAAGTGTGAGAGTTTGTGCATCTGCTAGTGTGTGCGACTGCAGTGTAGTTTAGAGAACAAGTTCTGACATTCAAACAAATCCTGCTAAATTTTCTGATTTGTATTGTTCTTTATTTTTTATAAATTATTAATTGCTCTGGCAGCTCAGGTGGCAGTTTATTAAAAAAAAAAAAACACGTGTTTGTTTTTGTGTTAGTCAACACTATTATTTTATTTTATTATTATTATAACAGCTCAGGAATGATCAAGGAGCAACATGTTTGTGCAGTTTCTAAAGATTCTAGTTCTGTTTTTGAATAAAGGGTTAAAAAGGAATGCTTTTCTTGATTTTGTTTTTTTATCCGATTCACCGATTAATCGAAAAAACAATCTATAGATTAATCGATTATTAAAATAATCGTTAGTTGCAGCCCTACTTTAAACACCAAGTATCGTGAATTTAGCATTAGTGTGACAAGAAGTCTGTCTTTGCTCTTGGTTGGGGAAGGGATTGCCTGGAGCTGGGATGGTCATTACAGCTGAACAGATCTCTTACGGTATCATCTTAAAGACATAGTGGATGAATTTATGCCAGATCATAACTGTATACATTTAATCTATAAAATATAAACTCAAGTTCACCAGACATATGTGACCCTAGCGAACAAAACCAGTTAGCATGGTTATATTTGTAGCAATAGCCAACAAAACACTGTATGGGTCAAAATTATACATTTTTCTTTATGCCAAAAATCATGAGGATGAGTAAATTTCCTTACACATATATATATATATATATAAACTTTATTTTTGTGAGTTGATGCAGCAAAATCATGAACAAAATGGCCGGAAAGTTCACACCAACTACGTGTAAAAAAACATATTGGATTCATAATCTTATAAATAAAGTGTCCTTAGAATATACAACAGCACGTCTTAATAAGGCTAAACCTCTTACTATTGATAACTGACACAATGTTTGGTCCAATATACTAGAATATGTGAATAAATTATAATCACATATTTTTTCTTTCTTCTTTCATCACGAAGCAGGAAGCAGGTCGGTTACCCACTTTTTCTGTCTGGAGGTTTTCTTATTTATTTATTTTATTTATTGATTTATAATGTTTTTTTTTTTGTTTTTTTTGCTTTTGTGAGTGTTTTTCGTTGTATTTTGAACCTATAAAAAATGTTGATCACAAAAAAAAAAAATGGCTGGAAACACGCGTACAAACTTCACTCGCTGCTGCCCGCTCTTTTGGGAATCACCCACTCAAGTATGATCTCTATAGAAAATATGAATTTCTGCTTAAAGTTAAGCCCATAGTGAGCGTGAAAACAAACCTGTTTCTTCTTAGCACTGACAACTTTAAAGGCCATTTTCTCAATATTTTGATTTGTTTTGCAGCCTTAGATTCCATCCGTTATCTCGCCCACATATGGTCCTATCCTAACAAACCATACACCAATGGAGAGCTAATTTATTCAGCTTTCAGGTGATGTTTAAATCACAAATGGACTGGTTTTGAGGTCCAGGGTCACACATAAGCTGACAGTGAACACACACCAAACACATCAGCGTCCAGATGAGAGCAGACAGACGGGTCAAATAAAGTTCTGAGTTCTCTGTAACCAAAGCGTCTGTCGTACGATGGCCAAAACACACAGAGTGATGAGAGAAGACGGTGAAATAGAGACAGAGGATCACAGGCAATATTTCATGACTCATTCGTGTAGAGCGGCCCAAAAACAGATTCACCTCCACCTCACCTAAAAATGCCTCTGATACAATATCAAAGCAAGAGACATTTCATCAAAAGACACATGCATCTCACAGGTTCTTAGGTCTGAAAATCAGAAGAGAGTAAAAGTGGCCATATTCAAGTTAGAGTATTGATATGTAATGCAATGACGTCTAGACGTGCGAGATGTTTTGGGATCTCTCTTCTCACCCTTTGGGATCCAGCAGATCTCTGACTTTCTCGTTGTAGATCTCCATGAACGAGACCTCCACCTTGAAGGAGTGACCTTCGCTCTGGTCTCTGGACACTCTCTCAAACAGACAGCAGCACAGTCTCGGGATCAGACCCGGCTGGTCGCCACTCCCCATCATCGAGAAGGATTTCCCAGAGCCTGTCGGACCACCAACAGAACATTTCAAAGACACCAAGACATGCTACGATGTTATCACAGCCGGCAGACGTGTTGGCACAGGTCAGGGTGAGACGTGAGGGGAAAATTATGACATCATTTATTCAAAACACAACAGAAGATATTTTGAGAAATGTCTCTGTGGTTTCATGTTCGTACAATGGAAGTCAATGGGGTTCAGTGTTGTTTGATTATCAACGTTGTTCAAAATATCTTCTAAAGATCAATGTGTCTCTATGTCATGTACTTTCCTTTAGACATAAAACATATTTAACTGTTAATACTGTGAGTCTGTGTTTATTTGTGAATGCATCTTCTGAAACCAGTAATGTTATAAATGATATCCAAAATCAAGACAAAAACACATTGTTATATTTTGTAAACGAATCCTGTTTTTAGGATCATTCAGATGTTTTGATGTTTGTTGAAGATTGTACCTGTTTGTCCATAGGCAAAAATGCAGGCGTTGTATCCTTGAAATGCATTTTCAAGTATTCCCTCCCCAAGGCACTTGAACACAACCTCCTGACCTGTGAAACAAATAAACACAACCATGACTATCACAACCTTATGACACACATGCACACTCGACCATATCACGACCCATTCTAGTTTCGTTCATTGTTGACGTTTAACACCTCGTGACTACACAAATGGCGCCGCGTTAAAAACTGGCCGCCCAATGAGACTGGTGCTTTTGTTCATGTACCTGGAGCTGCTGAAGCTACAGTAAAACATCACTTGGTGGCGCTCAAGCACAAAACGATCCTGCCGAGCACACATTGACGAAGAGGTGAGTATGAATTCTTCTTCTGTGTGACGAGCGAGTGTCAGAAGCATAAAGTTGCGCAGCGCCATTGAGCACCATCTACGTCAGGGAGTGAGATTGCACGTTCACTCAGCTCAGATAAGCATGTGCGGCTATCGTCCCGGTGTGTACAAATCTTAAAATTATGTTTTTGGTTACATTATTGTACCCTAGTGACCTATTGTGTAGCAGTTTAATATTAGGAACACATAACATTTAACTGTACTTTGAAAATTCTGTCATCATTTGCTCACCCTCAGGTCGTTTCAAACCTATGTAAGTTCCTCTGCTGTGTGGAACACAGAGAAAGATATTTGTAAGAATATTAGCCATTTGCAGATCTGGGATAACATTCATTACCAAGGTGTTTTGTTCTGTTGAACGCAAAATGAGATGATACGAAGAATGTTGAAAAGCAAACAGTTCTGGGGCACTTTTGACTATCATTTACATTTTTCATACTATAGTAGTCAATGATGTTCCTGAACTGAAAATTGCTATCATTCTTCCAAATATGGTCCTTTGTGTTTAGCAGAACAAAGAAAAGTATACAGGTTTGAGACAACCTGAGGGTGAGTAAATGAATTTTGGGTGAACTGTCCCTTTAAAGGCACACAATTAGGTCACTTATAATAAATACTGTACCCAAAAAGACATTTTATTATATTCTGTATACCTGTAAAGGTACAAAAAAGAACCTTATGGTACCACCCCAGTGACAAAAAAAGGTCCAAAGATCTGACAGTGAAATTCAGCACTCACAGTGACAGGATAAAGAGCAAGAGAGAGAAACTACTGTCATGCACAATACATGTACACATACAGGGTTCATATATGGGGTTGTTGTACATATTTTTTTAAATTTCTAGTTTCTTATTTATTGTATTGAGAATGATTACCAACACCTGTCATCCAATGTATATCTACACTATCCTGCATGAAATATGTCACTTACATATGCATCTTATACCACAATTCATGTTTGCTCATTTTTATTGGAAATAACCCTTTCAAGGGCACAACATGACATTAGACTTTGCACTTTGTGAATCAGCAGGCAATTATATTTGAATCTCCTCCTTATAAACTGTAAACTGCAAATCAACTTTCCTTAAAGACTCTAATTATCATTATGATGATATCAGACACTCCATTATGGGCTTCACATGTTTGTGTGCATTAGACTGTAAGTTTGACAGATGAGAGACACAGAACAAATGGAACCATGTAAGAACATGCAGATGATTGTCAAGATTTATGTTGGCCGACTGTCATGAACTATTACCTAAAGATAAAAACAGCAGGCTTTATTTGATCGTGTGGTTAGTTTGAGTCTGTCTGTACACTGATGACACAGTGAAACAATATTTATACTGTAAGTATTTAAGTTTTAAAACTAAGGGGAAGTATTTTAATATAATGTGGTGTGCATAACTTGCAGTCTGCTATACAACAATCTTAGTGTTGTTCACATATTTTTTCAATCGCAATGTACCCATAAATAATCTTCAGCTGATGTTAAATAAGTACAGGGTTCTTATTTTATCAATAAAGAAAACATGAAATAAGTGGAAATGATGTGTTCAGTTTTTGAGCAGGCAAAACAGCATGAATGAAGCTCGCTGACTGTCTGTCAACTGTACATGTGACATTTTACTGTAGTATTTATTTTCATTTGATTGATTTTCAGGATTGTTGGTCACAAATAATTTATTTTATTCATGACTTGATTTATTAAGTATTTCTTTAGTTTTGTATTGTATTTATAATTAATTACTATTTTGATGAGTTTTAATGTGGAAATTTGTGCAAAGTCAATTTAGATTTTTTGAGACTATAATCAAGTATTTCAAGAGCTGTTTGATTTGGATGTTTATATTGTATACATAAATATATTTAAAACTTTCCTTACTCTTACTCCTTTATTCCCCAAACTTTGCATGCTGTTCCCCTTTACCTTTAGATATGTATTGCAGAGGTACATTATTGTAACAATTAGTTACGCTATAAAGCTTGTTTAATTATGCGCTACACTGCGGGCCGTAATCTAAAGCGATATCTATAAAACCGTAAAAAAAAATTCTTAAAATTGATGTGATTGTCATATTCAGCACATTAAACTTCATAAAGAAACTAGGGATGCACCGATATGTAAAGTTTGGCCGATAATGATAATCGATAATTCTTTAACACGATAACCAATATATTGGTCGATATACAGTATCTAAATATTAAAATAAAATTCCCTAAGGCTGAAACAAAAGGCAAAAAATGGACAACTGCTTTTATCTGAAAACATTCACCCGTATATTTTTTATTAAAATTACAGATGTTCTTCCAGAAAAATACTTTCAATAGCCACATGTCGAACAAGTCTCAAGACAGAAAGAAGATGAAGTAGTTTATGGCTGATAATTTATGGCGCTTCCCTGAAAGAAACAGTAAAACTAAAAGTAAATTTTGTTTATTTTATTTGTTACATTGCGTAGTAACAACAATGCTGGACAACGACGGATCTGCTGATGTCAGCTGTTTCCCTCACACGCTCATGTTCACACACTAAGGAACGGCACATTCAGACGCCTGTGTCATTTCCTGAGCTATTCATCTTACAATGCCAAATATAATCCATAATAATCAGGGTGATGTGATTTTAATCAGCGCAGTGAGGAGAGAGGCATTGTGTCTGTGACTCACCGGCATGTTTGGGGACGTTGGACTCATCCATGGACCAGAAGCAGTGATCGAAGGCGAACACCTGCAGACACCAACACAAAAGAGTTTTGACATGTTCTGACATGAGTCTTCTGCCGCCGGTTAACCATAGACTCATAGACAACAGAAGAATTAATGTGTTGTAGTTGTAGACAGACAGAACATGATTCTGCTTGTTTTAAACCTGGAGAAAATCCTTCACCTGAGACAGAGCCTCGGCATATTACTCACATACACTCAGTTGAAACAAGAAATCTAAATGTTTCAATGTTAAAATCCTTTTTGAAATAATACAGAGAGAAATAAGATCAAATGGAGAACAAATTTTAAGATCTCAAACCAGGTCTAAATGAGATGATTCTCATAAAACTCTTTCAAGATTAAATGATTTAATGCATGTTATCTATGCTGGATGTCGACAGGCTTATTTTTATTCATCTTATAAAATAGTTTTAGAATGAAGATGCGAGACCAAAGTGACACCCAAACAAACCAACATAACTGAGATCTCCCAAAGGTCTCCTGAGCTGTGAAAGTCTGAGCATTGAATGATTATCACTCTTTAAGTCTTTTGTTGAGAAACAGTTAATAAGAAAACATAAATCTGGAGAGATTCCTGCTTTTGGAGAGGCCGGATCCCGGAGCAACAGCGTCTGACAGAGAGATTCAGAGGAGCGTTCCTCTTCTCTCACATCACAAACTAAACAATCTTCAGAGGAAAACACAGATGTTCAACTGGATGTTCATCATCTGTTATTATCAGCCGTTCATGAAATAAGTTTCCGTTTTTTTTCTGTTGAGCAGGCGGCAGTTATGAAGAGATATTTCATGAGCACATTTTCTCGTGGTCCCTGGAGATCACCGGGCAACAGACGGAGTCGTTCGGCTGACCCAAATGTTCTGATGACGAACACCGAGCGAGTTGAATGTTCAATTCACTGTAAACACACACGAGGACTACACACCAGTGTGATGTAAAATAGGTCAAAGATGAATTAAGTCAAGAAAACCCATTCTCTCAGTTTCAAAAGGGCCGGCGATGTTGAGCAAATTATTCAGAGTTTAAAAAATCCAATCTGCTATTTTTTTTAATACGCAAATCCAAAATGTAGAACAACAAATATTAAAACAAAACATGTTTAAATGAATGGAAAAATAAAATCACGCAGGGAGAGTTTTTTGGACAACATTATTAAGAGATGACTCACTGAATGTGTTTGAAGCGCTCGGTCACGCTACATTGCTATTGGTTCAAAAATGAGTTCCTGAAATACAACACGGTTACAAGTCTGATGGGTCGAGCTGTGCAAAACAGCCAAGACAAAAAAACTATAATGACACAAAAAATATGTTAAAGCTCAGATGTTGCTCTTTCAAAGGTTTCTTGTTGAGATTCTCAGATGTTAAAACAGAGAAAGAAATGAGAGTGTAATAGTTGAAGCGTGTGGAGGTGTATGTAATGAATGTAAAATAATCTGGATATGGGAAAACTTGATGAGAAAAGTTTGAGATCATATCGAGACAAGTAAGAGCTATGGCAATCATAGAAAACAATTACAAAATAGAAATTTGTCAGCGTGTCTGTATTCTTATTTGTGGTGATTCTCTCTGTTAAGCGATGGAATGTGAGAAACTCTTTTCCTGTGACTCTTCTGCTCGGGTGACCGCAGGGATGTTGGGGACCCCAGAATCCTGGACCCCTGCTAGTGTTTCAGAATTAGTCTGAGCTATAGTCTCCAAAGGACGTCTCTCGTCCACGAGCCAGAGGAGAGAGAGAGGCAACAATACAGCTTTGAGTGAATGTACACTGGCCTCTGTGTGTGTCACACGCTGTACATCTGTACATGTCTCACACACAACATGTGTCTGCGTGTGCACAGGAACACTCAGTCATCAGTTTCACGCACGAATGCATCTTTAATAACACCGTGGAAACACTGAAATTAACAGAAATTTGAAGTCACAGTGAAATAAAAAATGACAATGGCTATTTCTTCATGAAATTTTGCAGCGTTTATTTTAAATAGATTATCAATGAGGGTCATCTTCTTTTTAAAATTTGTGTGCCCTCATATTCTTTAGTTTAAATCTGAAAATGCACTTCCTCAATGACTATCTATCTTAAATGACATATGTAAGACGACTTTGGCGGGGCATCCGTTAACTCTGCTGCCAGTTCCATCTCAAAATGCAACGACATTAAATCAAATCGCAGAGAATGGTGTAAACCACACCCAATGTTTTCTCATTTGAAATTTCATTTCCCTCGGAAATGCGTCAAAATACAATAGTAAAACGATCACAGGGACTTTAAAGTCACATGCAATTAAAAATGGCAATTAGAAAATGTACACAGTGTTGCAGTATTCATTGTAAATTATTTATGCATGTCATTATTTTTTTTATTCATTTGCACTCGTAATGTTTAATCAAAAACGTTAAGCTCCCCTCGAAAAGACCTCTCTTCACTTCTGATCACAAGGAACGATCCTAGGGCTGGGCTGCAATGACTGACAGATTGCAAACTGGATTACACATCTGACTCCAAACACACAACTTTTAAGGATCCGAACAGTACTCTACGAACAAATCAAGTCCCACTCTAAATTTTTTTCTCATTTCAGAAGTTGTTTCAAGCAAATATACGTCATGATACAGAAGAAAAAACAATCGCTACTTCCGTTTCATGTCGACTTTAAAGCTAAATGTAGGGTTCAAATCTGGAATTGGAATCGAAAATTATGGGAATCGGATACTTGATTTAAACTTGAATTAAAATATTCATGATCTATTCCTCTGTGCACACTTTTAGAAATGTGCACATGTTAAATAATGCTATTTTCAATTATAAATATTAATCATATTAACAGTGTTCTGCATTTTTGCAGTCACACCAGAGGACACATTTTATTACTCAACTACCCACATAGAAAACAATAAAGATGTGTCTCTTACCTTTGGCTGTTTTCTGTGTGTGAAGAGATTTGAATGCCACATCGAGACCAGGACACATAGAGAAACAGAGAAAACAAGACGTCAGTCAACAGGTGTATTTCATTTATCACTTCATCACACAACTTACAGTTTAGAAGAACTGAGAAACAATGCGACAGAGTTCTCTCGGTAACTAACACATCACTTTGCTCAACCGATTTCAGTTTAAACGCCTGTCAACTTCCTAAAACTAGTTTATCATTTTAACTTGAACACATGACATAAAGACACTCTTATAAAATAAAAACACACAACAATTATCCAAAACAACGTTTCACTTGCTTCTTCTTGTTGTTTGGACGTTTCATCGCAATGCATTTTGGGATTGCACCACATCCCCAGACGATGGCTTTTGGCGCCGGTCTTATGTTGGGAACGCACCCATGATGCCATGAAACGCTGCTTACGCACCTAACCTCACTACTAAAATACTCCTCAGTTTCCCACAAATGTTTTTCCTCTGAAACACTCCAATGGTCTGACGGATGACTTTCCCATACTGACATTACGTAACCACATCTGATTTGATTACTAAAAATAAACCTTAAAGAACACTTTAGTGCCATGGAAAAGCAGAGAAAACATGCTGGTGCTGGTAAACCCAGAAATCCAATTCATTCAATATCAAAACGTGACTGTGCCAAAGCTGCCCAAAATAACCCTGAAAACATCATGAAGTGTGACATCTCCGTATGTTACATAACAACATTCTCTTTTATTTACTGCTCTTAGCTGATAAGAGCTGAATCTGTGAACATACCTGAAGGATGCCTCACACACTCCCACCTGCGTTAAAAATCCCTCATAGGGATATAATCGCTGATGTGTTTCGATCGTTTATGTCTTATTTCTCTTGAACACAGAGGAAGATATTTGGAAGAATGCTTATAACCAAACCGATCAATGGGGGGCAAAATCTGTTTGGTAATAAGCATTCTTCCGATTATCTTTCTCTGTGTTCATCAGAACAAAGACATTTATACAGATTTGGAACAACTCGAAGGCTTTCCCTTTAATTTAGAGAGTTTGTTGCACTAGGACAGTGGGACAATCTCGTATAATTCATTTACTACACAAGATGATTGATATGAAAGGCCTTAATAGTCAATGGTAAAATAATTGTGGTTATCTGTATGATGAAGGACTGGTGTGTTTGTATGTAAACCCAACATTGTCTCTGTGGGTGACAAGAATAAAATAAAACTATACAGTCTGAGCACCACTTTGCACTTTCTGTGTCACTGCTAATCTGAGCTTCATGCCATTGTGCCTCCAGCCCTCATTAGTGTGCATGAGACAGACGTCCCAGAGAAGAGAGAGAGAGAGAGAGAGAGAGATAGAGAGAGAGAGAGAGAGAGAGAGAGAGAGAGAGGGAGAGAGAGGCGGAGAGAGAGAGAGAGAGAGAGAGAGAGGCGGAGAGAGAGAGAGGGAGAGAGCGAGAGAGAGAGAGAGAGAGAGAGAGAGAGAGAGAGGCGGAGAGAGAGAGAGGCGGAGAGAGAGAGAGGGAGAGAGCGAGAGAGAGAGAGGGATGAGAGGAAGAGAGGGAGAGAGGGAGAGAGAGAGAGTATTGGCCACTAGCGTGTGTAGCGTCCAGCCCATAATAAGAGTTGACAGGGCCAGGGAAGCACCACAGTATGACCAATCCTCCCAATTCACCTCCACTGCACTACAGCTGGACAAAACACATTGACAATATATTTACTGAACATGCTGAACTTACACAACTAAGCAACAGCAAAACATGAATATAAAGCAATTAAAACAAAGAAATTATTCAAACTGACCAGCAGTATTCAGAAACAATGACATGTGACTGCACACAATTCTGATAAAAGCATCATTCATAAAACCTGTAAAATGTAAGTTCATTGTGCCAATCAGAAAGCAGCATTGTGTCTCATTTTTAAAGCTTGTGACTCAGTTTTGTTTTAGTTTTTTGATGGAACTTAAAACCTTATCTGTGGGAAAGGAATCATGAGGGAACTTGAATAATTAAGTGAAAATAAAATAAATAAAACTTCTATTTTAATTTCTCCTCTTTTCTTTCTTGAGCCTCTCATTCAGAAGAACTGTGACTTTGTTTCCACAAAAATCTCAAAAAACATGATTGTTTTTTATTTGAAAAGGTTTTAAAATGTTAGATTATCCCAAAAAATTAACTACCACATGTTTATTTCATATAGACAATCATTAACATAAACATAAACAAATGTGTGCAAGCCCTAACGTAACTTCCACTACACATTCACAAACAATAGAGCGCCTGTAGATTATTTCTGATAACAATCAAAGGAAACCGAGAAGAAGTGTTACCTGACTAAACTTGTCTCTACAATATTATACATTTAGACTGCGATACCAAGCTCAACCACTAGATATCAATGTACCATACATTTTTTTTCAAATGCGATAAAGTTACACGAATCATCTAACAAATTGTTTATTAAGTAAAATTATCATAAAATAACATTCAACAAATCATATGTTTGATACATTTATAATACAATAAAATATTGTATTATATAAATTAATATGAATATGAATATACATTCAATAAAATAAAGATATATTAGCATCAACCCAGACTGGAAGTTAGCTCTGGGCCAGGCGCGTGGGTCAGATGAAACTCTCTACACAAGCAATTTTGTTACATTGATACATTGACATGTTACATTTCTACTGAAACGATACATTGTGTTGCCATGATGATTATACTGCCACACCCACAGCAGATCTTCATTGTATATATTTATATATATGAAACATATATATGTTGCTCTGCAGTAAATGCTGCTGTGTTAAATTATTGTGTGTGTTTACTGACAGACTGCAGTGGTGCATAACAAAACCACACTGTTATTAAAATCATTTGAGAATCTACATGTTTCAGACTGTGTTCAGTCAGCAGTGCGTACTAATCCAAAACCCAACACATGAAGAGGACATGACACACCACATCAGGAAGGAAGAAACCTGCCCTTCCCAAAGAGCAATCAGTCTCTCAACTAAAACAAAACTAAGACACAATGTCCACCCGTCACACATTTCAGACCCACATCCAATCCACGGCACGTTCACATCTCAACATATTGTCATGTATCCAACAACACTGAAGTAAAAACATAGAGAGACTTTCTGGAGGAGGATATGGCTAAATGACTCTAAACCTGTGGTTCTCAAACTGGGGGCCATCGCGCTAAGGGGGGTCCCATGATGGATCTAGGGGGACCACAGATTTTGTGGCATTTTATAAAATATAGAAATGCATCATAAACTTTATGCAATCAAACATTAGAAGAAAAAAAAACCTCCAACGGAAATAATTGATTTTTCAGGATTGTATAATAGAATATGTTTTTGGTTAAAAAAAATCTAAGTTTAAGATTATACACTTTTATTTGGGGGGCTGCAAAGCGATGCACACTACACAATGGGGGCCTTACAACGAAAAGTTTGAAAAAAAACACTGCACAAAACTTACAAAACATTATGACTAACTACTGTTCCATTTCAACACAATCTTTCATTTCTCAAATGTTACAGTGAAGAAGAGGAATAATGCCGCTGTTTAAAAGCAGATTCGTCATGGGTGAAAAATGAATCAAGTGAGGACACTAAAAGGCCTGTTTTTCATGATAACTGAATTAGAAACAATGAGTCCGATTAAATCGTCCAAACACTGTCACATCAGATGTTTCAATAACCCCCCTCAATATTGAAACTGTTATTGGAACGTCACGCTTTCAGGCCGCTGTTGAAGCCGGCGGCAGCTGTCTCTAAGCAACACATCAACACACAAATCTTGACCTGTGAGTCCAACATCTACACAGACAAGTGAGCAGTAAAGTGTGGCTTGATGAAGTATGAGCATTAGACAACTTAATATCATAAAAGAGCAACAAGAACACACTACAACAGTGTGAAGAAGTTCGTAAAAATGTTGAATGTGTGCCAGTCTCCTCCCCTCGGAGCATTCATGATGACATATTTAGTGTTGTACCACACCCCTCTCTGACCCCGTCTCCTCTAACAGGCGCCCCATTGACAAATAAAGATTCGCACTGGGAAACTCCAAATTCAAGAGTCACTGAGATATGATTCTTGATCTTACAGATGGATTTTTGTTATATGATTTACATTAAACTGACTACTGAGGCTGCTGTGAAACTGTCCAGACTAAAAGCAACTTCTCAAATAAAAAAAGCGTTTTGGAAGTATTGAACTACTAACAAACATGATCTTATAACATTTAATCTGTGAAACAAGGCAGTATCTTTTGAAATATAATAGACCAGTGGTTCTCAAACCTTTTCGTTGTAAGGCCCCCTTCGGGTAGTGTGCATCGCTTTGTGCCCCCCCAAATAGAGACTTGTAATCTTTAACTTAGAATTTAATTAAACTAAAAAAATATTCAGTTAAAAAATGCTGGAAATCAATTATTTTGGTTGGTGGTCTTATTTTTCTGATGTTTGATTACATAAAATCTATAATAAATCTTTATATTCCATAAAATGATCCCCTGTATTAATCTTTGGGTCCCCTAGTTTGAGAACCACTCCACTAGACAATAATAATGAAAACAATAAGGGTGATTTAAATTATACCAAGTAAATAAAATCTGCATTATAGCTGATCCTCTTCAGCATAGTCAGTATTTATGTAGAAATGTTCTCTTGTCATGTTCTGAGATGCTTTTTTAAACATTTTTGAAGGAATTCACATCTATTCTGGTGAGTAGGTTTTGTTCCACCATTCTTACGTCATCCATATCATAAAACATGTTTATTTTCAAATGAAAAAAAATCTGAACGACCTTCAAACTAAATTAAAAAAAATCTATTGATTTGATCCTAAAGCCAGAAGTATAGTCCCCTTTTAAGCATACGTGAGGGACAGCGTACATTGCGCTAGATGCAAATTGCGTCAACAGAATAGTATGCATACCACCTGAATTTTGTTACCTAGTGTAAGCGCAGGTAAAAATAAAAAGAATGGGCAGGTCCAGTGTGTGCATTCAATTTCTTGTAGTAATTAGTTTAACCACCAGTTGGGAACTGTGTACTGGGACCAGCGATTCAAGGGAGTAGAAAAAACCTAACCTCTGTAGGCCCGGAGAGGTATTTCAATATGTCGTAATGTCCATGCGTCATAACTCTTGTATACACGTATGATTTTAAGGAATTATACTTTGCAAGGCTGTGCATTCGGCTGTACCCGTGCGCTCGTGGACACCTAAAGAAAAGTTCGGTGTGATGCTGAACTGCTTTCCACTCATCCCCCATCACTGCAGCTCATCACTAACAGCCGGTAAATCACTTTACACAACAACAGAGAGAGAGAGAGAGAGACAGAGATGGAGGGGGAGAGAGAGAGACAGAGATGGAGGGGGAGAGAGAGAGACAGAGAGAGAAAGAGAGATAGAGAGAGAGAGAGAGAGAATTTTGTAATGGTGGAGAAAGTGGGAAAGAGCAGTTAAATGAAACATGAAAAATGATGGCTGTATGGAGAGTTGGGATTCACAAATATCATGAAACCACTTTTAGGTCAAGATTTGCATGAATGTTTTCTATCAACACAGCCACACCTCCTGCACAATAGAGAAGAGACTCTGGGGAATTTCATTGTTTTATCAACATTCTCCTGCGTAAGAACACAAGTCATTTCAAATCAGTGAAGACATCAAAAACGGAAGGAAAAACTTTTCAGTTTTCCCTCATGTAAACGTACTCTTAGAGAACACTACTGTAAATATAGTGCACCTCTCTGAGTCTCTCCATCTTAAAGGAACAGTTCACCAAACATTTCATTTATTCACCCTCACATCAAGTCTGCAAGAGTTTCTTTCTTCTGCAGAACACAACAGAAGATATTTTGAAGAATGTTGACTGTCCAACTACTCTTAACCCCATTGACATCCATTGTATTAACACAAAACCACAGAGACATTTATCAAAATAGCTTCTTTGTGTTGACTTTTAAAGTGATAACAGCTGATTTGATTCAGTAGTAAACAGGTGAAATATGAATGCATTATTTAGGAATTAAAGTACAGGTGTCATTCTTGATGTGGTGTACACATGGCCGTTGTAACCAAATGCAAAAGCGGATCATTCATGCACACATGTCGAGACAAAAGAGGCATTCCAGAGGTCGACCATTTGACCAAGTCTACAGTGTCGCAGACGCCAGATGAGTTCCGATAACAAAAGGAGTTAAACTTCATAATCTCACCGTTTCCTATTACACAACGATGATAACAATGCTCAATGGAGTTCAGTGTTGTTTGGTTTGAGCTGAGAACACAGGACACCTCTGGTATAATGAAACTTTCAAATCAAGCAACAGAAACTGTGGAAATGACCGGGCATGTTCAGGGTAAACTAGTAAAGCTGTTAACTGTTATTTTAGTCATTCTGTTGTGGCGTTACCGGTCGACTGGGAGTCCACAGAATAAAGCTTTAATGGGATTATTGCTTTAATAGTTCATTAAAGTAACTGTTGACGTTCACGGTTGACAGATAACATCTTGGAATAAGACAAGACAAAGATTTTTCAGAAATGATTGGTTTTCCTGGCAACACCCCAAAACGAATCCATGTGTGTTTGTGTTGATGGCAATAACATCTACATTCTCTGGCTCTGAAACACACAAACACTGCAGCAGGTAACACAGAAATACAGCTATTCAGACTGAAATACATCCAGAGATACAACACTTTACAATGCATTTCAGAAAAGCACTGACTTGTCTCACTTGGACAGACTCACTATTTATTTAAATCGTCGTGCCCAATTAGTCCAAACCACAGGCATCTATTTCATGACTTTCAATGTATTAATATTTCTACACATAATGAATGTGCACACATACAAACACATTCTTTTCAGATCTATATCAGACATGTGTGTTCAGATACCATGGGCGGCTCAGGACAGAGTAAATCACCCAGCCGCCATAATTACTTCACATCAGAGATAAGATGAAAATTACAGGGTTGGTTGAGCAGGAATTATGAGATAAAACACTTTCACTTGAGAAACTTCAATACATCTGCCTTGCAAAACCATCCCAAAGCACCAGCGCTATTTAAAAAAAAAAATCAAGCTCTTTTCACTTCAGACATGAAACACCATCACTGCAAACCCTCCGTTACAGTACAGACGTCCACAGCGCTATTCCCCGCTATGTTCCCTTCGTTTCTAAACAGCCGCCTCGGGTCATCCCAGCTACTTAAAGCACTTGCACGGATTCATATTTCAGACTTTTAGAAGCTGAGAGAATAGAAATGTGACTCCTGGAGATGGCCTGAAGCCGCTGTCGCACTACAATTATCACATGAGCTTCAATACGAGCCTGCCGTGAGAGCCACACAAGACACATTAACACTCAAAGAGACGTTTCTAACAAATCCTCCTCGACGTAACCCAACATTTACTACATCCGTGAAGCCCTGAACACATTCAAACTTAATACATGTAAAGACAAATCAACTGCCTGATTCTACAGAAGCTGTTCCGATAGTGTCACACCGGGTTCATACCAACGCGAATAAAGCGGTTTGCACGAGAAAATTACATACAATGTCAATGCAAAGACACGTATAGATGTGAAATCGTTTAGGAAAGTTTGTGATTTTCACGTGAGTGACGCAATCTGACACATATTTTCAACCTTCGTACTAGACGAAATAGAGACACGTTAACAGTAATTGCACCGCCCGTTTCATGTCATTCGCACAACGTCAATCTCGTCTTCCGCAAAGGTTGAAAATATATGTCAGATTGCGTCACTCACACGAAAATAACAAACTTTTCCAGACAGTAATATGGAGCGCGTTCTTCGCGTTTGGTGTGAACCCAGCAAAAATGTGAAACAGAAGCTGCATTAAAACACATTAACAAAGACTGTTTAATGCGACTCAGTGGTTTGTCTGAATGTTGTGAATATAAAATGATCCTTTCAAACTAATCCAAAAGCTACATGTTGAGGCTGGTCACTGTATCACGTACTGATGCTTTCACACTGAACGATGACACATCTGTGTTAAAGACGTCTTTAGAGACCTAATGTAAACTCAACCTACAAAAACAAATTATAACTACACAAACCATTTACACACGACACACACATCTAAGGAGCTTTCTATTTCTCTTCTCTATGCCCTGAAGCTTTGTTCAGGTACATGTATAAACTATTAAATGTGATGTACATCAAGCGAGAACAGACAGATGCATGTACAGCCGTTGGGCTGTTTCAAATCACAGACAGGGAGGGAGTAATGTATGAAAATACAATCATAAGTATTCAGGTCAGTGTCTGGTGTTAATCTCTCATTTATTTATACTAAAGTAAAATGTTGAATGGAATATGTTAAACAAAGTTTCATTAAATTTGTTCAGCTCGTGAATGAGATTCAGTTTCTTTGAACGCTCAACACGCAATACCCAAAACATTAACATGCGGTATTTGCATACAGTAAGTGCCTTGAGTTTTGCACGAGTGAATATCAGATAGTACTAAATATATTATTCCAGGACTTTTACTTCTAAAAATGAGAGTTAAATGGGCTGTAATATCGAGGTGTGATTTTTGAGACACGATAAGTTCTATGACACTTCGCAAAAGTATTCTTTCGGTGAAACTTCTTATTTATTTTTAAACAGATACAGATTCAATAGCAGATTTTGAAATGTGAAATATAATATTGAAAATTTTTCTGAACACTTTCAAATAGTGTCATTTACAGCGACTGCAAATCTGGAAATTACTACTTTATGAAATGGTTACATTTTTGCCTTTTGACAATTCCGTGAAAATGTCAAACTTTTTTGGTTCAAATCACTTTTTTTTTCTATACTAAAGAGCACAGATATCAACATTTGGTGATTCAAACACCCATGTGAGGTCTCTTCACGTTTCTAAAGCGTTTGTTTTATTTCTAGTGCATTTATTTTCAGTCTACTAAGAGACATTTTCAGGACTGTCATCTCCATAACAGTTCATATTCCTCATAAATGGGGACATGGAAATTAAGATAAAGTAACTATTTGATGTTCTATGAAGAGGTATCACTTCTACATTTGTTTGGTATTATTGCCTCAGGTTTGAGCATTCTAAATCACAGAAATCCTATAAAGTTGGTCATCTCCAAAAAAACGTGTCCTTTTTTGGTCACATCCATTATGCATGTTTATTTTCCCTTTTTAAAATAGAAAACGTGTGCATAGACTGGTAAAATATAAAAAATGCTTCAGTATATTGCTATCAAATACACGTTTTTATGTCACATCCATAACGCTGGAATAGCTCCTTTTTTCCAGCTATAACAATTTTTAAAAAGTTTCATAAATATCGGATGTTATTCAAATACAAATCATAGGCTCATATCATGGAAGTAGAAACAAATACGATATTCTTACAGAGCTACCTTCCTTTGTGAGTGAGAGAGCTGATCTGATCTCCTTTCATATTTAAAACCATCATAATATCATTTTTAAACTAACTCTTTAATTTCCATATTGTCACAACTTGGGATAATATCATACTGTAGTCTGTCTCTTTTGTGCAGTATGACGGATGAGAGATCAGATGATCAGACTGTGAACTGTGTAAGACGAGCCGATGCTTACCTGTTCATTCTCCAGCATCGGCTGTCCACCTGCCTGACCGTGTACTCGTGATGCTCTGTTTACACTGTCCTGACTATATTAATCCACCCGCTACCCTTCTGACCTTGAGGCGACGTGAAGATTTCACCGAACCCTGTTCAGGAGTCACAAGATCCAAGAACTCGTGATCCACAGCGGAAGTGCCCATGAGAAATGCCACAGTTCCATACGAATGTTTCTATTCTGAGGAACTTTAAACCAAGGTTGTTTTACTTCACTAATATTACAACTTTGAAAACGTTATTGTTCATTGAAATCAAATAAAATATGAACTAAATTTTAACTAAGCAAATTTAAATGTTGCCTCAAAAATCAGGTGAATTAAAATTATAATAATAAACAAAAACTAAAAGAAACTAAAATGTATTTATTTTATTTAGCAACATTAAAAATAACCCAATATATATAAAATGACAAAAGCATATACCAAAATTGATAAAATTAGCTAAAATTAGAAATAAAAGCTAATTTAAAATATGAATTGAGCTAAAATGAAAACTCCAATAACTGCTGTAAACTAAACTGAAATCTAAAATGAATTCACATGCATATTGCGTGTTGGTCTGCTGGCAGCCACATTGTTATGTCATGTTACATGTTTTGAGCTAGTGACACGTTTTTAACATTTTTCCACATTATCTGCAAGAACTTCACAAACAGAAATATCACATCCTTGTCCCTCACTAACTCACAGATGAGATCTCTCCACTATCTCCATTATTTCTCCTTCACATCAGTGAGATTAAATGGAGATCGAATGAATTTGCTTAAGTCTCTGAGAAAAAGAGTCAGAAATGTGTGTCATGAGAGTTTGATGTCAACAACGTGTCAAACTGAGCTCACATTTGTCTCGTCTGCAATCAAAAGTCAATATTAGTGAAGATCTCAAACATTTCTCATCACATTTACTCAAATCCAGATGATTTCACCACCAGACTCTTCACCAGTTTACACAATTACTCTCTCATTTCTTTCTTTCTTTCTTTCTTTGGAGACTAAGTTGATAGCCTACTTTAATAAAACACAACGGAGACTTCCGAAGACAAAACAAAACATTTTCCTCTGAGCAAGTAAAGATGTCAGTTTGTCATCAGACAATAACAAGAAGCAACACTTGAGTGGTGTTAGAACATGAGGCCTGTGCAGGAATTCCACAGCGCCGCAGAACTTTCCCCAGCACATGCCACACAGATCACGCCCCGAACCCAGAGCCGCCCCACGGGCCCCACGTTCACCTCTGTTACTCCTGAATAAACACACACAGGCCACTAAACCACATGTAAAACATCAAAGCTAAGACCCCCAAACTCTCCTGAAACTCTTCTGCCCACCACAAAAACACATGAAGGGGATTCAAACAGACGCCTTTCACCTACAACGAGGAGAAGCTGAGTTTGCATGACTCACATCACATATGAAAAGCAAAGCACACATGTAATGCACACATGTAATGCACATATGTCATGCATGTACCTGTTTTCTGCTTTGGCGTTGGAGGGCGGCGGGTGCAGAACAGTCTGGTTTTCCTCCATCTCAACGACACATTTTGTGCTCAGTTCAATCTCTGCAAAGGCAAAAGTTGTCAAAAGTTCACTACAAGTTCCTCCTCGTGAGTTTTGTGCATTACAAACAAACGCACACAGCCGTGAAGTGTTGATCATATGAAACATCGCACTTGACGTGCATTAAAACAGCCCGACGCGTTGTGTACTTCACGTTCCCTCAGTTAAAGTGACAGGTTTCGTCTGTAAATATTGGCGATCAAGTCACGTTTTAAGTGTCTCTTACCTCTCCGGTTCATGGGTCGAACTCGAACCGCCACTTTGACTTTCGTATCGGACATTTTGACGGAGTTTAAAGGCTCGAAGTGGAGGAGAAAGCCGCTAGCCGCTCCTCAGAGCTAGCCGAATATTATGAACATGAGAAGAGTCCCACAGACGCGCGCGAGGTGTTTAAACACGGACAAAACAACGCAAGAGTCCATAACAGAGATGAAAAACACGCAAAGTTAATCCACGTGAGATCGCGAGGGGTTAATGTGTGTGTGGTGATGAAGGAGATCTGATCCCGAGTCAGACTGCCAGCAGCATCCACACCGCCATCTTCACTCACTGACCCAACAACACACACACACACGGACACACACAGGAAAAATGACATCAACTAAATCCATAGATGACAGAAATAAGGGCTAACTAAAGGTCATGGAAAATGATTGCATTCTTAGATTTAAAAAAAACTATTGATAAGTTTTTTTGTCCACAGGGGACCTCATCTGGTCTCCACATTGAGTCCCCATGAGTTGGTGTGTATTTAGGTCCCCACGCTGTGTGCATGAACATACATGAGAAAAATGACACACAAGCTGTGTGCATAAAAACATACATGAGAAAATGACACATACGCATGCTCTATGCATTAACATGCATGATAAAAATGACACACGCATTCAGGCTGTGTGAATAAGGACATACATGACACAATGACACACACACATACACTGTCTACAAATGAACATACATGAGAAAAACTACACACAAACACACACAAGCTGTGTGCATGAACATACATTAGAAAATGAAACACACACACACACATGTGCATGAATAACATGAGGAAAAACGACACACAAACACACACAAGCTGTGTGCATAAGGACATACATTAGAAAATGACACACACATGTGCATGAATAACAGGAGAAAAACGACACACAAACACACACAAGCTGTGTGCATAAGGACATACATTAGAAAATTACACACACACACACTATCTGCATGAACATACATGAGCAAAACGACGCACAAACACACACACACACACACACACTGTGTGCATGAATAACATGGGAAAAATGACACGCAAACACACACAAGCTGTGTGCATGAACATACATCAGAAAAATGATACACACAAACACGCACACACACAGTGTGCATTAATGTGGTGTATGGAAAACATGACGTCAGTTCACAACACAGAAACGCTATCTGATGCAACATGAGAGAAGACAAGAACACACACACAACATGATAGAAATGACATGAAGTGAAAGTGATGGTGAATTCACATTTATTTGTATAGTGCTGTTCACAGTACACATCATTTCAAAGCAGATGTACAGAAAATACTGTTCAAGAAAATAATGTTAATATTTACATTTAGCATATTCATTTATCAGACGCTCATGTTCAAAGGTTCTTTCAAACAAGAGTGAGAACTCATCCTCTGGTGTTCTTAACTCCTGTAACATTCAGATCTCAAATCATTTCAGAAATTGAATTGCAAGCCCAGTGTCAACACACACAGGGTCATTTTTATAATTGAAATGTAATGTCTTCATTGTACCCCACACTCCTAAAAATAATGCTGCAATAAAAGAAGCATTTCATCAGATAATGAGCTGCAGGATCGGAAGAAACTTTCTGTGTCACAAAAGATTCTTTGTCTTTGAGAAAAGGTTTTTTAGAACATAAATAGAAAGAAATGGTTCTTAAACCTTTGACTGAATGGTTCTTTGAGTTCTTCTATGGCACAGAACCTTTTGTAGCACATTTATGAAGGGTGCCCCATGAAGAAAAAATGCATTCATAGGTAACACTTTATAATAACTTTCATTAGTAAATCATTAACAAACATTATGCTTAACAAATCATTAGTTGCCATATATTCAAATAGCTAGAAACGTAAGATAATGTGTTTGTTAATATTTACTAATAAACTTATTAAACAGCTCCTAATGATTAACAGATCATTGTTTAATGTAAATTAAAATGCTTTCAATTGTCATTAAACTTTTAATTCATATGAAAATGCAATTCTTGAAAATCTACAAATTGATTTTAACAGATGTTATACAATGATTGAAAACTTTTTTTTGTACAACACTTGTGCTGCATGATCATATGAATTTAATTGAAGAACATATGTCAAGATTAACTACTAATCTGATCAATTTCTTAATAATTTATAAATGAAGTTTTTAATCATTATCATTTGAAGATTTTTAAGAAGTGCATGATCATATGAATTGAAAGTTTAATGACATTAGTAAACATTAGCAAGCATCTCATATTTCTAGCTATGTGAACATAATTAACTATTGATCTGTGAAGCATTATATAATGTTTGTTAATGATTTATTAACGTAAATTGCTATAAAGTGTTCCCCATTAATGTTTGAGGGACTTTTATTTATTACATTAACAGTTTGTGTAGAACAGGTGCATTCTGGGAACAGGTGTATCCTGAAAATGAAATCAAAACCTTTGAATTATCCTGAAGTTCTTTCATCTATATTATTTATTACTTATGTCCATCACGCATTTCGTCAAAAAAGAACGTCAGAAGAAAGTGTAGCCACTAGTGTTGGGTAAGTTACTCTGATAAAGTAATGAATTACTAGTTACTAATGACATATTCAATAGTGTTATTAGATTAATGTACAAATGACTCTCTACAAACAGTATTTTATTACTTATTACTAATGACTTTCTATATCCTACATCAAGCTTGATTAGTTCAGTGATTCAAGGATAGACATGAAAGGTCTCTTTTAATTCATTCAAATAAATCATATTAAAGTACATAAGTACTCTTATTAACTGACCAAAGTATTATACATGTGAGAAATAAAGCACAGATTTTAAAGCTCGACTTTGAATTTTGACGTCAATTCCACGATTGCCAAACACATATATATATTACTCACAGTATTTAGTTTAATTACATCAGAAGTAACTGTGATTAAATTACAGAAAAAAAATTGAGTAATCCCTTACTTTACTTTTTCAAGGGACAAGTAATTCAATTACAGTTACTCATTACTCAGTAACTAGTTACACCCAACACAAGTAGTGATGGTCTTAAGAAAACCATGATTTACATTTATTTTGATCTCAACTAGAAAGGGAATCTTAGTTATCAGTTGTAATGTTGGGCTCATAAAAGACTGATAACTCAGCTCAGTGAATGTGCTGTAGAACTTCACTGTGTGATCTCCTCAATCCACAACAATCAGCACATTTGAGTCTGTTGACGGCAGTCGTGTGACTGGGGGTTATATTGTGCCACCTGTGTCAAAAGAGCAAAATCATTCCTGAAGATTTTCAAACACCTCCTAAGATGCTCCACAACAGCCTCGTTTCCTGAAACCCTGCAGCACGCCAGCGACCGCAGACACGTCAGGTGTTTCACAACCACTGGAGTCCAACAAGAGCTGGTTCTGGGCATCCGTCAGCAGAAACCTGTCCCGGGACATCAACAACAACAACCCAGGACAATTTAAAATACATTTTGACCGTCCCTGTGCGTCTGTGACCACCATGTGTCCGTTTGATGCCGCGGCCACATCAAGCAGGTGAGAGACGTCCGCAGGGTCGTGTCCATTTAACACCCAAAACTATCAAAACACGTAGGTACGTCTCTCCGGGCCGGATCTATACCACAAGGGTTGATAATCATATCCCAAACACTGAATGGACACAGTGGTCTCGAGCCCGGGCCTTCAGTTTATTTCTGGATGATGAGCAGGTGGCCTGGGATGACCTCACGAGCAAAGGACCTCTTGGAGATCAGGGAGTGCTCGACATTCAGAGGTTCTGCCCGCTTCGCAGGGTTCCCTAAAAAATGGACACTCCAGCATCAGGATGGGACAGAGCGCAGACACACTTCTGACACAGCACGTGGCCGCAGGAAAGATTATGGACTGAAGCACACTTTACACTCCAGCAGGTTGACATGGATCTATGCGAGACGGGTTCTTTTGACATAACATTCACCATTCATCTGGGATTTAAACACTGGCCTAATGACGGGCGGACGGGATGAAGGAGAGATTTATGATAGTAACCAGCAAACAAACATCACATCATGTGACTGCAAACACAAACTGAAGGTCTGCACTGCCCTCAGCTGGCCAAAACACAACATCTGCTTTTTATTGAAGGAGCGCAGAAATATCACAGCAAAGAGTGATGAACCTGTCTTGAAGTGATAGTCCATCAAGAAAAATGTATTTATGTCCTCTGTGTTCCCCACTCTTTCTTCGGTAGAACACAAAAGAAGATATTTCGAGAAATGTCTTGTGGTTTTGTGTTCGTGCCGTGGAGTTCAGTGTTGCAACATTCTTCAAAATATCTTCTTTTGTGTTCTGCAGAAGAAAGAAACTCACCCAGTTTGACGTGACATGACAGTGAATAAATAAAGAATTTTATGATTTCTTTTGCATAAACTGTTTTTCATGGGTCCTCAAATCTAAGCAAATTCTTACATACTTACAAGCCGTCAATTACATTTTTTATTTCTGCATTCCTGTTATTTTTTATGAAAAATACAAAGCGCTTATTTACGAAGCACATGCACTGAAATTAAGCTCCACATTTTTATAATGAGAATGTGTCACGTGTGATGTCACAACCGCTGCAGATCGAATCAATTCTTTATGAAATGAGCCACAGGAACAGAAACCACAGCTCTTCTGCTTTTAAGTTTTATTTCCATAGTGCTTTTCACAATATTCTTTGTTGCATAGAAGCTTTTCATACATTATAATAAAAAATGGTAATATATGAATAAATGAAAACTACAGTATATGATATTAAAACACATGGTATTATTGGAAGATTGTCTCCATGCAGTGTGCATACGGATGTGCATAAATATGCTGGATTGTTAGAAACAGTACATTTTTCAAATAATGTATGTTATTTGAAATATTATCACTACTGGAAACTTAGAAGTACAATATTGTATATTTGAATAATTGTAATAATACCATAACATTCAAAAAGTGTGTTTAAATGAAAAGCTTGCATCAAATTCAAGACAGCTCCTGGCCTACAAGACCACCACTGGTTTGGCACCCTCTTAACTTCATTCACTTATGCAGACTTATGTCCCCGTCAGATCTTTACGCTCTGCAAACGAACAACGTCTTGTGGTGTCATCCCAAAAAGGTGAAAAATCGCTCTCACAAACCTTCTCTGGATCGGTTCCACATTTGTGTAACGATCTGCCTGCTGCTACAAGATCTGTAG
The DNA here is from genome assembly GCF_015846415.1 of Triplophysa dalaica. Taxonomy (NCBI): domain Eukaryota; kingdom Metazoa; phylum Chordata; class Actinopteri; order Cypriniformes; family Nemacheilidae; genus Triplophysa; species Triplophysa dalaica. The sequence goes on along the minus strand of NC_079553.1, from coordinate 22,610,427 downwards.
ATTCTGTGATCATCTTTAAGAATCGTCTGAAAACACAACTCTTCTGTGTGCACCTGACTGATCATTTCTGATTTCTATATCTTTTCTACAATATCTCATAAAAATATAATAAAAAAGCAAGCTTAGATAAACTAAACTTGGCTCTGTATACTGTAGTAGACTTTGTGAGAGATGTTTTTATTGCTTGTTGTTGTCCTAATGTTTGACACAATTGCTTCCATTGTTTACCCAACTTGTAAGTCGCTTTGGATAAAAGCATCTGCTAAATGTAAATGAAAAGCAGAATTGTGATGTCTTCAGAACAGAATAGTGTCAGTGCTTTAGGTTATTTTAGTCTGTGCTGACTGAAATCGGATGCGGTGTTTCTATATGAGACCCAGCTGAGGTCATGCAGAAGAATTCAGTCGTGTCAGGTTTTTTGACTCGCCTCTAAATCATCCTCCAGGAGCTCAAAAACCTTTTATGAACACTCGTTTAGTATGAAAATATAAATGGATCTGACTGATCAGAGATCAAATGAAACCACGAGGACTGTGAAAGAAATTCTTGCGGATGTGGTGATGGACAAGCTCAAGACAAACACCAAGAGAGAAGTGATAAACCTCTACTGCATATAACTGACAAACTGAACGAAACACATAATATTTTTTTTGGTTTGAACGTGCTGTAATAAATGCAAACACAAAACTTAAGCCAAACAAGATACAGGAGATACAGATGATATTTAATCTTCAAAGTCAGTTACACATCAAGGAATCATGAGTTACAATTATTTGCAAACAAACCGGAAGTTACTGCAGAAAGTTCAGTCATGTTGTGACAAAAACAATTACAAACATTTGAACTTCACAGAAAACACAAACACTCATTTTACCTTAACAGTTTTAATGAAAACTAAAGCAGGAAGAAAAGGCATTTCAAATTTCTCAGTGGCTCACACGCACGCACGCACGCATTCAATGGTCGACACACGCACACACATTCAAAGACGCAAGCACACACACACTATCTCTCTCATGCACGCAAACGCACGCACACTGATGTTTTGGCAAAGGTGTACATAGGTTCATAACCGTCTGCACTGAGATGAGATAAAGGATCAGAAGAGAAAACAAAGACCTTCAGAGCACACAAAACAACTGCAACACAACTGAAAACCGTTCATAAAACACACATGCAGGCACACAATGGATGTAAGAAAAGAAGATGTTCATCCAAAAAGGCTTGAATACTGCAGTAGGAGTGTGTAATCTAGATCAAAACACATCATATAAAACACAAACAGAGCTTCCTGGAACATGCAGAATCAACAGCAGCAGAGGAAGAAAATCACTGGAGGAGAAAGCATGATATCGGTCGTGGAATTAAACATTAAAACATCCGGCGCTTCACAAATATCACTGGAGCAATGATGAAACCATAAAAGTGCTAAAAAAAACATGTGGTTCTGTCACATCTGGGTCAACTTCATCCACAGCAGCTTAACCCCATTCAACTACATTCAGCTCAACGTCAGTCTGATGAAGCACTCGCCCGAAACATCTCAGTCTTCACTAGAAAACCTCGTCAACATGAACACAGAGTTTCACTGGACATGAAAAACACTAGTCAACTCTCATATTTACTGTAGTCAACGGCAATAAATGTACACTTTACAACAGTTTACTATACTCAAGTATTTCTTTGAGTGTTGATCAATGAATTCTGATATTTCAAATCCATTTCAAACAGACGCAGGTCTTACCACACCCTCAAAACTTACATTAAACACTTAAATGAGCAAACCTGCCGTAGCCTATATTAGAGGATTTACTATAGTAAACCATAGTAATCATATCATTTATTTAACAGTTGTACTATAGTTTACTATAGTATTCAGTAGTATGGACTGTTGTGAATTTATAAACCGTAGTAAATGGGTCAATGACAAATAAGATTTTCAAGAAGAAGAAAAAAATATTTTAAGCAAAACAGTTTGAAAATGTATTTTTATGTCCAAAAAAATGTATTGTGTTGATTTATATTGGTTTTACAGCATTTTAGGGAGCATTAATTCATTATTAAACAAGATTTCTGATTTTACCACCCAGAAAATGTCAGGTGGTGCGACCATATATTAATTCAAAATAATATACATTTAATGTATTTAGCACTGAGTATTTTTCCCCTCATATATAAGAAATTTAACATAAAATCATGCCAAAATATTTTATTAAGAATTTTATTGAGAAAATTAACATTTATTTCTCAGTTTTGTTCTCTGTTTGTATGTTCGGACGGTCGCACCACCTGACATTTTTGGTCTTTCAAACACCAAAACTCAAAAAATCTATTGAATTTCAATTAAATGAAAAGGGTTTCTTATAAAGGACATATTGTAGATCCATTTGATATATGACATGTATTTATTCAAATTCTTTTTAGGAAAATAATGAATTTGGACACAAAAAATACATGTCACGTCATTGACCCACATACTGTGCTATACTAGAGGATTAACTATAGTAAACTGTAGTAAGTTTTAATAATTGTACTTTAGTGTACTACAGTATTTGGTAGCATTGACTACAGTGAATTGACAGATTGTAGTAATTACTGCAGTATACTAGGTGATTCACTGTAGTAAAAACTATACAAATTTTCACGTGGGTGACAAATCTAAGGCAGGACGTTACTTCACCAGACGGGTCAAGCTTGAGTTAAAGAAGGCAAAGTTTGAAATCATTCCCAAAAGGAGCAGGAATGTTCATTTCAGTAAATAATGTAAATGTTTAATTTATGTTGACTTTAAACCGTGTGATCTTATAATATGATCAATCATAGAAGCGTTTTGATATCAGTGACATTATTTGAGATCAGGTAGATATAATACACAGTTGGAGAAGTGAAGAGTTAGTGTGAGGAGTAAACACAGATTCACACACGCTACTGAAACAGCACAGATCAGACGAGGTTATTCAGTCTCCATCTCAACGCTGGACATACAGTATTTACGTCTCTGACTGTAATGAAACACACGCCAGCGCTAACAATTTCTGAAATGTTCCGACCAAACCTGAGACGATCTCACCCGCAGTCATGTGACTTTACCTTCCTTTACAAGAGTGATACAAATGTGCAAAAGTTCTCCGTCCGTTCAGTAAACGCCGGCGATCTCATTTCTCCACACCGTTGATGCTTTTGTTCTTTCCAGAATCCATCACTTTCCTTCTAGTGGAGTACGTTGTGCTTTCTATCTCAAACTCTCCTTAAAAGAGACAAAAACATCTTTTGCTACTGAGTGGTATGACATGCTGACATTGTGAGCCATATACCAGCTTCTTCCTTTAGCTGCTTGTCATCAAAACCTTTCTAATCCAAACACATCGTCATCTTGATCTATACAGACTCAGTGTGGTGTTTGTCGTTTTGTTTGAGAATATGAATGTTGTTTTACCTTTGCATTCAGATTCATCTTCAGCTCCTTCAGAGTAAAAACTGTCCTCACACTCGGAAAAAGTCTAAAAAATAACAACATTACATGAGTTTTACCACAAATATACTGCTGAACACAGGATAAATATTTCATTCAATGCATATGATTTCCTATAGTACTTTTAAAATGTCAAATTTCAATACATTTAAAATGTAGAGACATAAGAAAAATCTGTATATATATGAGAAATATTTATATATATATATATATATATATATATATATATGAAGAGTTTGGTTCCTAAATGAGATATCTTATCATGTCATCGTGTTTTTATTGTGTTAGTGAGCTATATTTTTTTTGTTATTATGGCTTAAATCAAAATAAACCAACTGCAGTTTGATGGAATGCACAATAAAAAAACGAGTTATCTCATTTTGGAAACAAACTTTTCATATATATATATATATATATATATATATATATTTTTATATATATAATCATGATAATTATTAAAAAAAAATGTGTGCAAATTATCCACATCAGCATTTGTGACACTTAATATTAATGTATTCATAACACTATTATAAGATTATGCGTGTTAACATATGGTCACACAACAGAAGAAAAATGAGCATATCTAAACGTGGCAAGTGTCAATAGTATACATACAGCACTTACTATATCACTATATACCTACTGTATGTACACTGTATTTAATATCATATCAAACAGCATTTAGAATAATAACAAATGACATAAATATTTTTAATAAACCACAGCTCTGCAAAATGCTACAGAAAAACATTTTAATGCATTTTGCATAATGCAAATCATAAAATTTGTATTATTTTAAATCTTTAAGAAGATGACCAACATTAAAATACTACAGAATCACATCATATAAATTAACTGCATGGAGGCAATGAGTTGCATGTCTGAATAATCCAACTTTCTTCTCAAAGTAAAAATAATTCAATAGCAAAACAGTACAGACTTTATTGAAGTTCATTAAAGAAAAGTTCAATGTTAAGTCAAATATGGGTAAATGTTGTTAATAGAATAAATATTGGATAGCAAAAATCACCTTCTAAGATTGACTCTTAAAATATTAAACAGAACCAATTCACGTTCAGTAAAATTAATTTAATGCAGAAAAAAACTAGCTAGTAAAGTACTATGCAACTGATCAAGATCGGTATCATAAGAAAGTTTGTTAAAATCTGTATCAGCCAAAACAAATCCTATAGGTGCATCCCTAATATTACTATAGTCAATTGATAAACTGCGTTACTATTACTAATGTAATATGCTTCAATATTTACCATATTTACCATAGTAAATGGTAATATTTTATAGAAATTACTAAACGTTAATATAGTAAAATCTAAATATTTAGTGTTCACTATTGTAAACTATAATACATTTTTCTTACTTAAAAAAAAAGATTCTATAGTAAGAGACCTGTAGAAAAGTATTTTTTAGAGTAACTGAGAAGTGAACGATAGTGGTTTGACATGAAATCAGGAAGTGTAATCGATTAAATGTAATACATTTAGTAAACATATAACGTTTCATCTCACCTTCTCTCTGGGTCCATAGTTCTCAGCGTACCAGACCATACCATACAGACACAGAAAAGTGATGAAGGCCTTTAAAACAAACATTTCATCTCAACATCAGCATCTTCTGTGTCACAAACACTTTGGTAAAGAATAACTCATGAAATCCTACAGTCTCAGATTCCCACACCAGTTTTATAAATGTTCATAATAATGAGATAATAAAGTCACCAGAGAGTGAAGAAATAACTCACCAAACACAAGAGCCACAAGAACACATACAGAACCTGTGTCTTAGAAAACAAGTCTTGTCCAAATTTAACGCACGCTAAAGCTTCCAGGAAAGCAATGGCCCTGCGTGAAAGATAGAAAGATTATTCTAGCAGATGACTCAAAGACATGGAGTTAAAAGAACATTTCATGTACTGTTATTCAGTCTTTCATTTATTGTGTTCTACATCAGACTCGCATCTCAAAGCATTAAACATCACAACATGTGTGCCTGCGAGAAACCGTCCCAAACGAGACATGGAAATAAAAGACTAAATCAATTTATTTCTGCAGCACATTTCACACACAAAGACCATTATGAATGCTTAACACAGTGATTAAAGATAGAAACATAATTAACAAAAATAAAGGAAAAATTCAAAGATCTTTAAGAGGAAATCACGTAAAACCAATAAAAAATAAATCAAATATATAGTTAAAAGGAAAAAGAATAAAACTGAAATAATAATAATTAGTGAATAAAAGTGCAATACATTGACATTTATGGTTTAACAGTTCATTCCATAATTGAACAATGTTTAGATATGATGCATACACACAATGACTTAAATCATGTCTGCGATAAAAAAACATTATTTTTAGATAGATTTATAATTCTCTTTCTGAAACGTAAATCATTTTGTTGAGAGCAGTGAGAGTATTGTTGTATATATTGTTGCTAAATTTAATAAAATATGAGTAAATGTCAAGTAAACCATCATCACTGAATGTGCGTTTATGAGTGTGTGTTGTGATGATGGAAACACTAAACAGATATCAGAAATACTATAACTGCAGGTGTAACCTTTGATTCAGATGGAGTTTAAAGTCTGTGATGGAGATGTTCAAGTTTAGATGATATCTAACCCAAACGTTTAGCAAGAATGTGGAGAATTTAGGTCATTGTCTGAACTGTGAAATCTTTGAAATAATAAGAGAAATAATGCAGTGAAGCCGAGCGTTGTGGAACAAGAGGGTTTGTGGTTAAACGTTCAGCCAACAGCCTCTCAATTCCTCAACAGTAAAGAACCTTTCACCTTCAACGGTCTAACCCACCTCAAACACACTCGCAATAATAACACGCCATCTGCGTTTGACATTTCACACTCACCCAAAAACCCAACACTGAGTCCCCACACGCTTGCACTGCGTGTCCGTCAGGTACGCATAATACTGCCTGCATCATGAAACAAACATAGTAACAGTCAACATCCAAAATCATTCATCAACTCGAAACAAATCTAATCCTGACCCCAACTCTTCCATCTTGACTAACAGAAGTGGAATGTGAAGGACATTTAATATTGTCTTTGAGTTCTAGTGAAATGTACAGTAGATGAAAGAGTGAAACGTGTTCTTACCGTACAGTGGGAGCCGTGATGATGCCAATGAACAGAATCCTGCACCAGCTGAGAGCATGGCATGCTGGGAACACAAAGATGTGCTTCAGGAAGAAAGTGTTCAACTCGGTCAGCTTCAACGAGAGAGAGAGAGACTTGGTTACACAATAAAAAAAGTAAACGTTGCCATTAATTTTCTGCAATTGGAACAACAGGACATGAAGGAAAAGTGATCTAATAACACTCAACAACAGTGGCACAAGCTGTAAAACTATATAAACTAGGGCTGTCAACAATTAATCACAATGAATCGCATCCAGACTAAAAGTTTGTGTTTACATAATACATGTCTGTGTACTGTGCATATTACAGTTTTATACAGACGCTAGGACACATTTCTCAATACTTAGGTCACTATTGCAAAACTCTTCACACAGTGAGCACAACAGTAGTCTATGTGGGCTAAACTGAGGATCAATTATCATTGCTCTGGCACAAAATGCATTCAATGACTACATCTCTCAAATGCCATGAATTATTTTCTCATTCAGACACAACAACTGCCAAAACTCTTTGTACATACAGGCCAATTTGCACATGCTTACATACTGTTTTCAAAACTGTTAAACTTATGTTCAAAACAATAACATAATACATAACTGAATAAGACAGCAATTTTCTACATTTCTACAGTAATATTTTAAATCTTAAAATTAAATGCTATAAAAACAATTGGACAATAAGACCAGCCACAGCTGATTCACATTGTAGATGAACATCTACACAGGTGTTACTCTTTCAATTTCATTACAAAAGGAGACAACTGATGAATAGTTTTGTATTGTAATGTAAACATGGACTCAGAAATAGAGAAGTGTCTGAAAGAGGAAGAAGAGTGGCTGGGAGGGGGCGAGGAATACGTATGCATGATGGAAGAAGACTAAGAGGAAGATCAAGAGCTGTAGTCTCAGATGAGATCAGAGCTACTGTAATTGATCATGTAGTAAATCATGGTCTCTCAATGAGAGAAGCTGGTAAGAGAGTGCAGCCAAATCTGCAACGCTCTACAGTGACATCTATTGTTAGAGTTTTCCGACAAACCAACAGGTAACTTGTATTCTGCAAGGGCATTTGACTGAGCTGCACATTACAGAAGGTGTATTGCCCTAGATGACATAAGATGTGATGTGGATTGTATCTCTATCAGTGGATGGTGTGTATTCAAATTCTTGTATTCTTGATACTCTGTGCAAAAAAATAAATATTGACGTATTCTGCATCATGTCTGATTCATTCCAGAAACATATATTGCAATGAAATATAAACAGAGATGTGGCCTTGTTATACACAAGAAAACGTTGTATAATACTACATGTTGTTAGTGTATTTTAGGTCATTGTTTTGTGGGTGAGAAAGTGTGTTTGTCGGCTGTTAACCTTTGCTAGTGTTCTGGAAGTGTTTGGTAGTTGTAGTGCATTTTGAATGTGAAATGAACTGCTTTGCGAAGCTGAAAGTTGGTTAGGAGAACTGTGTGAAGAGTTTTGCAAAAGTGACCTCAGTATTGAGAAACGTGTCCTAGCGTCTGTAAAAAAACTGTAACTGTATTTATAAACATACTAGAAGTATTATTAAGGAAATATTTAGATGCATTTATTCATATTTAACAACAATTTAAATAACATGTAAATATTTATTAATATTATGTTAATGTTATATTTTCTTAAATATATGCTTGTATGTATATGAAAGTGACCAATTTGTCAGTTATGGTGACCCATATCCGAGATATACCTCTGCTTTTAACCCATCCAGAGAGTAGTGAACACACGCACAGCAAGTGGTGAACACACATACACCCAGAGCAGTGGGCAGCTATCGCTGCAGCGCCCGGGGAGCAAGTAGGGCTTAGGTGCCTTGCTCAAGGACACCTCAATCGTTACCCGCCTGACCTGAGGATCGAACCGGCAACCTTCTGGTCACGAGTCCAACCCTCTAACCATTGGGCCACGACTACACAGTACACAGACATAGATTATGTAAACACAAACTTCTGGATGCGATTAATGGTTTGACAGACCGAGTGTTTTTTCAATGAATCTCTTCTTTCCTAAAGCATCAAGATACATACTTATGTTTCTATATTTTTTAAACGTAGTGCATGACAATATCACGTCATTATTTTCATAAAACAACATTTTCAATTAATTCAATGTTGTTATTTTGAAAACGAGAGAACTAAAGAATTGATTTATTGTTTCATTCTTAACGCCCTTCCAGCATCTAAGGCTATGTTCAACTAAAGAGAGGTCAAATGATGTTTGTGCATCTCAATTTCATTCTGATAGATTCATATGCAGTAAAACAACATTAAACATTTTGTGAACGCATGTGGTCGTGCTCTGTTTGTGAAGAGTCTTCTCCCCCCATCGTCCCCTCCTCCAAATCCTCCTCTTTCAAACACATTTCATTAGGATCTCAATGCATGAGCAGACCAGCCTCCTAAACAATAGCAAGTAAAGAGCGTCCTTTCATCACCATGACAACCGGTCAGAATGAAGGGCATCTAGAGCATTTACCCCTCAACCTCAACATCATTCTCTATGTGTGACAGATAAACAGAGAGAAAATAAATCACATTTCCCCTCACAACACCAATACAACACTATCTGTTTACTATGAGAGTTAAATACAGTTAGTTGTATTTAATTCATCTAAAGCGATTCCGACTTGGTTTTAAATAGTCCAGAAAATACGTCCGTAGTTATTGGGAGAGTTTGAAAAATGTTTGCAAATCCATTTAAGTGTGCTTACTCAAAATCACCCGCTGCTCTTGTGAACCAAACTTGATTTGTAAAATGGTTAAAGTAGAATTTGCATAACATCAACAAATGCATGCGAGTTTACCAGACTGAAAAAGCTAGTGTGTTGAACCGCAGGACTTTTATTGGGGATTTACACCAAACGTGAATTAAGCATTTTGCGCGAGTACAACATACAAATTCAATGCAAAGACGCTTATGCACACCGCCCCAGCAAGGTTTGTGTCTATGAGGCGAATCAGGCGGCACAATTGCAGCGAACGCGGGTCAATCTCGTCTTCTACGAAGGTTGAAAATATTTGTCAGATCGCGTAGCACGAAATAACGTACTTTTCCCGCGAGTGATAATGAGCGTAGAACATGATTGTTGGCGTTTGGTGTGAACCCAGCATTAGTCTTATCTTATGAAAGACATTAGCTGTGTCTGAATTCACTCTCTCTTAAATAGTGCACTATATCAGGTCTCCGCCATTTTGTAGTAATCATGAGTGAAAAACTCATTTCCTACATTTGTTCACTACTTTTTACCCACAATGCATTCAGATCATCATTTCCCATGATACAGTGCGAATCAACCGTCTGATTAGAATCAGCTGGTAGAGAGTGACGGTTAATGCCATAGATATCAGGATGATGCCACAAATGCACTTTTTACTACTTTTTGAGAATAGACAGATTATTCTTCGAAATATTTTAAATAATTTTATTAAATGTAATCAAATAAACATGGTAAACAGTTGTTCTGTTCTCTTTATTTAAAACTAATACAAAAATGTGACAAATAAAGTAAAAAGTAACTTTTTTTAACCATTTTATTAAACAGTACATAAAGCCATATAGATGAAGGCATGATTCACCTTTTGCGTCTTTTTCGTGTGCATATTCTTTATTTTAAATATAAACGCACGCCAGATGCGTTCAAATAGCGGCGACCCAGTGCATGTGATGCGACAAACTATTTCCATCTCGATTCAGTTCCTTTAAAAAATGTGCAAGTTTTCAGAGCGGTGCGCCCACCGCGTGTCATTTAAAGAGAGAAAGAGGCGCGAATCATGTTTTCTGTTCGGTTTTAGACGCAAATGGGGCCTAATATAAGAGTACTGATGAATGTCAGTACTGTCAGACACAGGATATATTACGCATTTCCATTCACGTCTTCCCCATATAGTGGACTATTTAGCATTTGCTATATGGGGAAAAGTGCATGAGTGAACAAGTGAGCAAATTCAGACGCAGCTAATATTAGAATAAACGAAGATGTGAAATAAAGTACCTAAATCAGATTTATTTCCTTATTTTAAGCAAATGTATTTTTTTATTTCTTTCATAAAAAAGTAATGTTCCTTGTCAACCAAACATTCCTTGATTTGAGAACTTTTAGATATTTGTAATAGAAAACAAGAAAAACAGATTGGCAAGAAATACTTTTTTGTGATGGGAGTAAGAGCTCAAAACACCCTGAGAGTGATTTGAGAAAATATAGGGAGTATATCGTCGCTGTCGGGCGGAAACCAAATTTTGTCAATTTCATATTTTTTCACAAAACGATGCTATTGGTCAGTCCCCATGTGTGGATGTTATTTTTACAAATTATTGACCAATCTTAAGTGTTGAAATAGGTTGAGGTCAAATCTCTTAACTCCATTGGACACTTCAAGTGTCTGAGAAGTCTCGTAACTCCACCTCTTCTTCACTCTTCACTCTCGGCATTACGTCTCCTGATTGAATTTTTAGACAATAACGAGTGAAAATAGTTAGGTTAGATACATTTGAGTAGGCCTGTTTTGTTAAAAATCGCTCGCTGTAATGCTTGGGTGCAGAAGGAAGCCTGTGAGCAACAAAGCGAGCAGATTAGGCAAATTTCTGTCTATTAGACAGCCTAGTCAGCTCATGGTGTTTTTGCATTGCATCATTTATAGTTCTTAAACCTCTAAAATAGAGTTTAGGAAGATGTATGTTACCACAGGCGTTTGCTTAGGTTAACTCTTTACTCTTTTTAAAGTTGGTATTTAAAGTATAATACCAACTTTGACGATACAATGTTTAATAATTAAAAAAAATGCAGTTTTTTTATTTCCTGAAAAATAATGGTTTTGGAGATGCGAGGATTCCGCCCGACAGGGACGATATATGATGCCACATGTGGATCAGTCTGCACAGCGCTCTCTCGTGTTTGATTGACGTGTCGTTGGATGACGAGACTTCCATTTTATATTTGAGAGCATCTCACCTGCCAGATGATCATGAAGAGGTAAACTCCGGTCACTCTCTGGAAGGATGACTTTGGATCAAACCAGTGCACATAGGTCCAGCTGGCGGGTGTGAACTGTAGAACGGCACGTTTGATTTTACCCGTGGTGCTGTGAATGTCTCTGTGCGGTGGAAAACACAACTCCATCAGTCTCTATGATCATCACAGATAAAGTGCTTGTGTTGTGAGGTGAACTCACTTTATACTGGCCCAGTGATACGTGCGCATCTCCAGAAAACGACAGACGGTCATTCCCAGCCAAATCCCTCCACCGTTACATAACAAAATATCCAGAATCACCTGATCCCACCAGCACTCCGCGAAATTGGGCAGAAGATGCATGAAGAACAACTGCAGAGAGAAATTACTGCCATGTTATACACCGCTAAATATAAACTTCAAGAATCTCAGACTCTTACTTTGTGTTTTTGTATCAAAGTCCAAATAAGCAAAACAGGTGAAATGTTTTTTTTTCTTACAAAATAATAAACCATCAATGGGGAGAGAAAACAATCATTTTATCTTCTTACCCCATTGACAAGTATTTATTCTTCTTTTAAAGGTACAGTTCACCCAAAAATTCTGTCATCATTTACTCACTCTCTAGTTGTTCTAAATCTGTATAAATGTCTTTGTTGTGATGAACAGAGAAGAATGTTTACAACCAAACTGTTCTTGGACCCCATTGACTACCATAGTAGAAAAACTACTTTAATCAGATATTTTGAAGAATGTGGGACAGCAAGCCGTTCTGGGGCAATTTTGACTACCATTGTCATTTTTCCTGTCTGGTTATTCTTCTAAATATCTTTCTCTGTGTTCAACAAAAAAAGGAATCTTTTAACTAAATGTTCAAGAATGATTAGATATTTCCATAGTAAAAATAAGGATAGACACTGAATTTGAGTCATTTTAAAAGGGCAGCACTAAAATTTAGACAGCAGACATGAGAAATGTTTTGGAGTTAGATTCTTTCTAAGAGTAGACAAACATGATATGTTGTGTTCTACAAACACTGGCAAGCGGTTGTGTGATGCGCTGATGTCTGTACCTCCGTGAGCTCCCAGGTGATACTGATGGTCCAGCACAGGCCGTAGCTGCGGATGAGAAGAGCCTTCATACCCCAACCCCAGAAATGACTGAAGGCGAAGATATCAAAGTGACTGAGGATTCGCTCCCACGTGATCACATGACAGTTCACGGCATAATCCTGTCAATCATCACAACATCACAATACATCACTGATACATCTCAAAACATAATGCACATTTATTCTGAGCTTCCATAGCAATATATGAGCTTCTAATGAACATGTTTTATTATTATTACTAGAGTAAAACATGTAAGTCACGAATCTCTTGATTCAAAAATACCCAGAAGCACTTGAATTTTGTGCTGCAGAACACAAAAGAAGATATTTTGAAGAAAGTTGATAATCAAACAGCTCTGAACCCCATCCACTTCCACAAATTCCACAGACTATTTCTCGAAATATCTCCTTTTGTGTTTCACCGAGAAAGACTCACATACGGATTTACAACCGCATGAGAGAGAATAAATGATGACAGAACTTCAGCTGGGTGAACTTTTCCCACAGACCATAATGTCAGCTTCTCTCTTGGCGTAGCGGAGGTTTGGATCCAGCCAGTACATCAGCGCTTTCACCTGATTCCAGTTTAGAAAGATGATGAAAACCAGGAAGAGGAAGTAGAGCACGCTCAACCCTGAGAAATAACGCACACATCATATCAACCTCCTAAACCACTCATACAAGACACGTCTGCATCATCAAAACACGTTACGTATGATCTCATCATCATTACTAGAACACATCAATACACAGAAATGAGATTTATGCCTAAAGAAAATGAAGGTTTAATATGAAGTACAGAGAGAGCAGATGTGCTCTCGTGATGCTTACCGAACACTATACGCCATATGGCCGGATGAGGTCTGGTGAACGGTCCTGAAATCAAATCAAACTGATATTAAAACCTGCACAGAAGATCATGAGAGCGACCGTGAGAAGATATCAGACTCTCACCGTTAGGAAACGCAAGAACACTGATGACCAGGAAGAAAGAGATGACCAGGATCAGACCCACCCAAACATTACTGTCAGGATTCTCTTCATCTCTGAAACAAAAGATACAGTCACAAACACAAGTACAGCCAAAGACGAATCGCTCTTCTGCTGCTTTAAGCACATCAGAAAATGAAACAGAATAAATAAACGTTTGTGTGTGCTTGATGTGAAACTGCTTCTACAGAATACATCTCTTCTTCTTGGGCATTTTCTCTCTTGTTTTAAGAATCACAGCCTCTTGTTAGGAATATTCTATAATTTTACACAGTTGATTTTAAAAACCATTAAAACTGATTCAGTTCCATGTATTGATTTCACATCCCATGAGGGGAAAGAAGCTCTTCTGTTAATGGCCAAGCGGATGTAATATTGGTCAATGCGGGTCATCTCAAAATACTCCAATGTTGCTGAATAAACCAGAAGAATAAACTCATCCACGGATCATGACCCTGTTGAAAAACTCTGCATATGCTGGGTTAGGAATGTTTTTATGCTGGTTTGCCATCTTAAACCCGCTCAGGACCAGCACAAACCAGCAAAACATACCAATCCAGCATTTGCTGTTTTATTCAACGGGGAGAGATTCAGATGTGGAGACAAATTCTGTCATGATTTAGTCAAACCTCCTGTGTTTATGAACCTGTTTGTGTCTCTTCTTCAGCGGAACACCAAACGTAAAGATATTTGGAGAAATGTCTATTGTGTGCTTTTGTGTTCACACTCCGGAAGTCAATGGAGTTCAGTGATGTTTGTCAACATTCTCAGAATATCTTCTTTCGTGTTCTGCAGAAGAGAGAAACTCACATATGTTTGACAGGACATGAGGGTGAATAAACGATGATATTTGGCTGAACTGTCCATTTCAAATACGTAAGTGCATCACCTCGACATCCCTGAGGAACAATATGCTACATGCTATTGCTAATCGAAAGGGGGCGGGGCATTCTCGTTCGATCATTTATTTAACTGCACACTGAATGTCAACAATATGTTTTATTTACTTATTAACTTAAAGTCTGACACTGTCCTACAGATGACCTCAATCTAACAGGCACAGAGTTAAAGTCACACAACAACACCCACACCGACCTGATGGGGGTCTTTAAACCCCTCTGACCCCACACGACCCCCTCAACAATGACGTCAACACCCCAGCAGCATTTACAGTCCATATAATATTTTACGCGCTGTGCGTTACAGTAACTCGTTGTGTGTGGCACTGTTACGTTGTAACAACGTTGCGTCACCACTCACCGCGTGAACGCGAAGTACATGAGACTGAGCACCGTGCACGTGAGAAGCGTGATGGTGTGCGGCCTGTAGAAGAAGTCGATGGTGATGTCTTCTACCTGCTGCTCGTTTATCATGCGGAAATGCATCCGATAGTTCACATCGTCCTTACTGAGAGTCTGAGATCCGTACGAGGACGCCATGCTCGACCCCTGATGTTTGCAGCTCTTTCGCACCTACGCAACCCCATGCATTTACGCGTTCACGCTCCGTCGGCCTCTAACGCGTGGATGCCGCGAGCAAACGTGAGAGGACGTTTAAGCAAATGCTCAGGAAAAGACGATGCGTTATGGGATAGAAAGATGGCAGAAAACATACATTTCTTCCGCCTCTTCGGTGAGGCGCGTGCACGCGCTATGGAGAGCCGCGTGGGTCAAACGCGCAAATGCAGCGTGTCGCAGTCACTGGGTTGTTGGTAGAATGGATACAACTACGCCCGGAAGTGGTGCAAAATCTCGCCATATAATTACAATGAATGACATCAGCTAACGTCTATCCCAACCCTTAACATTACCTTACAAGAATAACAAATATTAATCAACTGTTTTCAGCGTGACAAAAATGATGCGGTATTGAAGTGCGCATGCTCAGTGGAGGCAGCTGTATGCCTTAAGTCAAACCCACACACAGCACTGTTGTGTGAGGGGAATAGAGAGAGAGATGTTACTGATAAATAAGGCTCATCATTTATTTCCAGGGGCACAAAAATGTGCAGACACATTTTACATATGTGAGAGTATTTATATATACTTCCACAAAAAATGCCTCGCATAGTGTTGGAGTTTATAGTAGCCTACATAGGGTAGGACTCAAGTCACTTCCTCTGGTTTTCACACTTAGACTTCTTTATATACTTTTTAAGCTGAGCTGCTGGCATCTCTAACCGCAGACCTAAACAGACCCTCAAACACGAAACATTCTGCATTTTTACATTTTCACATTAGTTTGTTTAAGACTCAATTTCCCTCGTGTGATATACACAGAAATGATCTCAGGCTTTACATTTCGTCCCCACATGGATAGAAAGCAAGACCACTCGTCCAGGCACAGTTTATCACATTAAGTGTTTACATTCTACTAAACCTAAAATATACAAATATTTTGCACATTTTAAAAGATGGTCATTTATTAAAAGAAGTGTGAACTTGAAAAATGTAAATGTAAGAAACCGTGAGAATCAAAGAAGCTGAAGGTCTTTTTCAGACAGACAATTATTAGGCTCTTACATTGACAAAGAACATTTCTATATATAATGTAAAATACCATCCTGTACTAATAGACTAGTACACAAATTATAATCTTATTCAAACTAATATGTTCTAGGGAATAAAGGAGGCACTAAAACCCTGCAAAAATAAACCACAGATAGAAATGATATGACGTGTGCGGCTCAGATAAACACTGATATAGATTTTAATGTTCATAATGCTCGATATACAAATACAGTAAATGTACATTTTAAAAGAGCAAAGTTTCAGTATCACACAAACAGATGATAAAGCACTTTTAATTGAATTACACATTATATAATGACAAAGATAGAAATACATTTGTGCATTTACAGCACGTTCAAACTATACATTCATTTCACACATTCCCTGGGAATTAAACCCGTGAGCTTGGCACTACCCGCTCAATGCCAGTGAAACACTCTGCTGAATGAACTCATGAAGAAAATGTAATAAAACAAAGAGTTCATTCTGAAATGTTCTTCTTAAGATTCACAAACATCCTTTCATTCGTCCTGCTTGATAGTGATCAAGGGCTGTAATGAAACAGAGCTCAGAGTTTATATATGCTCAGATGTGTTTTCAAACATCAGTTTGTATTTTCAAGCCAAAATCATTTACCAGAGTATTGAAATGAGGTCTGCACACGGCTTTACTGCCCCAGAAGAGCAACACAAGAGCCAGAATCAACTCCACTCCATGCAGTACGCACACCACCACCGTCAGCCCGCTGTACATGTTATGCTCCTAAATATGAACATATTCTCAAATAAAGCCTGCAATGTCTGACTCACAATAAACATCTGTGTATGTGAATGTTTGCTTGATGGACAAAATAAACATAAAAACTGTACCTCTGGCTCTGAATAATATCTTATGCCCCCCTGTAAAAATAGATAAAGAAAGAATGAATGTACACTTGAGGCCTTATATAAGTCATGTGTAGGTGAAGAAGTGTTGTATTACCAGTGTCATTGTGCAGAAAACCAGACCAATGAGAGCCCAGAAGAGACTCAGAATGTTGAATATAAACGACAGCTTGACCTTTCAGAAAAACAACAACACAAAGAATTTAATTGAGCGTTCAGTGTGAGGAAAACAAGCCGTTGTGAAGAGTGTTTGTAATGTGAACACACACCACAGGCATGATGGGAGAACTTCCAGCGGCACATGTCAGAACTCCTCCCACAATAAACTAAAAGACAAAAATCTGTTTTTCAAACCAAATCCACGAGAAACACAAATTGCATCAGTGAATTTCCTCTCTGAAAACAAACACACAGGCTTCATGTGCTCTGTGAAGGATGTTTGTAGCAAATACTGCATGTGTATTTATTACAGTAAATATGGTAATAACTAGGTACTTACACTGAACCTACCTATTAAAGCTAAACTTATACCATGTCAAGTACACTGTAAGGACACTATAGGTACAAGTACTGTGAAATAAAGTGCAATCATGATTTTGTCATTGTGTGTGTGTATTGGAACATGATAAGATGTGTTCTCACCAGAGCGCTGGGTAAGGTGAAGAATAAAATAGGAGAATAATGTCTATGTGGGATGAGGACGCCAACACAAATAATAAACACACCGATGAAGAACTGAGCCACCTGCAACACAATTCAGACCTTACAGTACACAACTCACAACTGACAACACTTTCACAATCTTGGATTTGTTCAGTCATTAGCTTATTTTCGTCTGTAGAAATGCAAAAGATGGAAAAGCTGAAAGAAGTCATATTTCTGCAGTGTCATTAAATCCAAAGGCGGAGAAACCAAATGCAAAGATATTAAGTACAGAATGATGTACATGAACCTTTTACTTTATTTGTGCTGTTGAGAATGTTATGGAGAAGATTATAGAAATGTGCAAATGTAAAATAAAAGCATTTTCACTGGTGTCAGATGTTTGTACCGTGCTGTATCTAAAGCCTAAAGACGTTTGTGATGTTTTACCCCCAGTTCCTTAGGCCGTCCTCTGAGAAAAACTTTGTAAGCATCTTTGAAGACGCAGGTGAATTTCTCCGGCATCAGCTGACCATCTCCAACATTTCGAAGGCTTCCCAGCGGGATGGTGATGACCATACAGTCATCCGGCTTAAATGTGTAGCGCATTTGTTCAAACTGTGTTTAAAAGAAGAGAAGGAATATCTCACAAAATTGTACTGAATGACACATAGTGCAGATCTGAAACACTCCAGAAGATCATGGCAAAGGTGTCCTTATGGATACAAAATAATAAAATAAAAGCTATATTTAAAATATGTCAATTGTGATGGAAATATTTGTGTCATATTTTGTGTATATTTGTGATAAATTCAGCTGGTGAGGTGAGTTGTATTAAATTCAGGTTTGATGATTGTTGCCTTCCTCTAATAACATCGATTTTAATCATGTCGAGACAAACCACACAACCTGACGCACTCATACAGATTCAGTTACGGGTCGTAATCTAGATTCAGAAAATGATGTTTAACATTGAAAGTGCTTTTTTCTACAGAACTGACTAAATCAGACTAAAATTCTCAAGTTTTAAAAGCAAAGATCAAACACAAAAGTTATTAAATAGTGCAGGTGAAATATTATATAAATATTATAATCTTAAAACATCAAATATGTTCATATACACCGTATCTCATTCTTTTAACGTGTTCATATTGTGTCCAGATGACCATATAGAAAGAATGTGTTGATGTTACCAAATTCTTAATGTTTATTATGAAAATATACTTTTAAGTAAATTCCTTTAATCTGTGTATAAAGAAGATCAGCTTTCACCTCAAAGCTGAACCCGTTATGTAAACTTGAACATGAGAGTTTATAAGAACACATCTAAAACTGTATTTAGTAGACTGTATTTAGACACAACTAAGTCAGAAAGACATAAAGGTATCCTGTATAAACGTAAACTTTTTTGCCAATTTTATTCAATTACTAAGTTGAAGTGTTATTATAATATATAAATATATGTTTGAGAAGTAGCTAAAAATGAAACTGAAGCTTTTTGTTGTCCTTAAGTTGTTTTAATTGCTTCCCTGTTTTAAGTCGTTTTGGATAAAAGCATCTGCTAAATGACTAAATGTAAATATAAATAAAGGTCTTACCTTCTGGATTTGTTATGTCTATAGATATGAAGTGTGTTTCAGACTGGACTGGACTGTGTTTGATTGCAGAAGTTCCTGTGAGAAGCAGCGCAGCTCAAACTGCTGTCCTCATCAAACTCTCACAGGTTCCTATTTTTTGGCCGACCACATGACAGTGTAACTTGTTGTGTACCAGATAAACACCCACCAGCTCATGAAGCTCAATCTTCACTTATGTGAAATACGGAAGACAGACACTGCCGGTAAGACACTTATAAAATCATATTTATCCTAATATATATATATAAATATACTGAGAATGATATGCTTTAATATAGTTTTACAATGATTGAGATATGTGTTTCAATTTAAAGTATTAATGAAATGTAAACTAGTAATGCTTTGGAGAATCAAGAACTTTGAAAGCATTTCAAACCAAGATGCGCAAACCAAATGTCATTTATCACGACTCAATTTTTATCATTCTTGTTATCATTTTTACAGTATTTCTTTAGTAACAAACCCAGACCTGGATCACATGTTTTCATGCTTTAGGTTACAGTCTTGCTAAATTCACTAACAAACTTGTTTTAAACAAAAGTAATATTAAAAAAAAATAAAAAACTGCACAAATAAGTGAATAAATTCTTCCGTTTCCTGGGTTGAAAACGGAATGGTTAATTAAACCAACAAAATTCTAACCAAAAGGAGAGGAGTCATATTTGAAATATATCTTGACCTTAATCCCATTCTAAAGCAATTATGACCGACCAAGGAGCACATCTTTTTTGGAAATAGGACCTGCTGCATTCTAAGAGCATGTGTAATTTTTTCTATATTTCTCTAAGTAAAGAAAACCATTTACTGTAGGTTGGTGGTTCTTTCTTGAGCCAATTTACAGTAATAGCTTATTTTGCGGCTACAAAGAGTATTTGGAGTCAATATTTCCAATCCTTTGAATTCACTTCTTTAAATCTACCACCAATTCACAGGTCCTCAATATTTAGTTTCACCAAACTTATGTTTTCGAAGTTTTCTATTAAAACTGTCCAGTTTAATGTTTCCTTATCATTCCAGATGATCACAATCTAAAATAGTTTTGACTTATGATTGGTTAAACATTAATTCTGTGGATTCATTTAAACCTGCTGATGAGTTTGTTCATTCCCAACTGTGGGTTCAAAGCATTTTGTTTTCAGTCAGTTCATGCAAGCAGACACACATTTTCTTGTCTAAAAAATAAACCATGTCAACATAACATAGATGATCTGTACACTCTTGACAATAAAGGTACAGTATGTGATGCAGAAGAACCACATAAAAGAACTAGATTTTTCCTCAAGTTTTCTTACTTTTCAAAAGTGTAAAGAATCTTCTTCTGCAATGAAACGTTTATGCAACAGAAAGTTTGTGTGGATGATTCTTTATGGAAGCATACCGGTCCAGAGAGAACCTTGTAGAAATAGAACATTGAGGGAAATAGGTTGACCAGTTTAGTTTGTCTGATATGTTTGTGGTTTGTAGATATTTTCAGAGAATCGTTCCATCACTTCAGATGGCCAGCGCACATATTGAGATGGATGTTCAGCATCACGAGGATTCTGCAGACGGCAGACGTTCAGATCACCAGCCGTTGGTGAAGTATTATCGCGCCAGTGAACCTCTACCTGGAATCAAACCGGTTCTGCACAACTTTCTGAAGAAGGGACCGGCGAGCTGTGCCGTACGACACCTTCAAACATCACTCATTGTGTTGTGTTGTGTTGTGTTATGTGTGTGATTGTAAATGCTTGTGTGTCTTCAGGCTGTTCAGGCCTCCAGTGGAATCTTGAGTGTGGGAATAGGAGTCGTGTTTGCAGCGTCTGTTGAAATGCATTCTATCTTTCTGACTTTATTCAGAGTTCCCATCGTTACTGGAATACTGGTGAGCTGCATGTTGTGACATTTTGGAAAAGTGCAGAGATTTGAATTATTAATGAATGCCTTTGTGACGCATTTTAGAAATACACAAATATATAAAACATTTAAAAGATGCACTCTCATTTTTATTTGCAGTTTATTTTTACAGGAATCTTGTGTAATGTTCTGTACCGCCACCCAGAACTTCTAAAAGTTAGTGAATATTATTCAAACAAATGTGTACATGCACACGCACAAATAAATATTTTTCATAACTACATGTATTTTTTACAAGTAACCATCAGTTGATTTGTTTCAGACGTGTTTCGTCGCCAATATTGGATGTTTGATTGTTTCTGCGGTTGGAGTGATCCTGTTATCTATTGATCTTGGTACAAACAGCTCATATGAAATTCATTATAAGGTATTTTTAATAACTCTGAATTATTCTGTATCTATGAACAATAATGCTTTATACTTATTCTTACAGTATTATTTATTTTATTCATACCTTGTTTTTGCTTACATTGCCTAATGCATTAGTTAACATAAGCAATCAATGAACAATTGCAGCATTTGGTAATCTTAGTTATGGCTAATTTAACACATTTCAAACCAAAAGGTGTATCTGTTAGTAGATAAGCAATAAAGTTAAATAAAAAGATTAACAAATGTGGCTATAATGTATTTCTCATTGTAAGGTTAATTTAGTGAATGTAAAGTGCTGTCATTTTTTAAGTATGTATTTAAGTTAATCTATCTTAACAGACCTCTATCTAAAATATATGACACACGTTTGTGTGTTGTACAGATGGAGGTCATGGTGTTGTGTGTGACGCTGATGGACATGATCATCGCTGCGGTTCTGATTTTGCTCATTCACAGAGAGAAACAGAATCAGAAACATTGATCATTGACCTTCAATCATTCTGTCAATCATTCAGCCGTTCCTGGAGATATCTGCATCATCTTCTGTGATTTCTAAATATGTCCAACGCTTGCTCACGGAAGGTTTTCTGTCAGATCTTAATAGAATTAAAGAAGTAAAAAAGCAGAAGTGCAGTGTGTGTGACAATAGATGCTGGAACAATCATGATCAATTCCTCCTCTTAAGCTTTTTCTGACTAAATCGGAACAGAAGTTCTGTTCTGAGAACATCTAAAAGAACATTTCAGCGTAATGACTGAAGAACTGAAGATGAGAAACTTTTACCATTCAAACAAGATTCTTAGGAATATCAAAAGCATTGATCAGTAATATTGATCAATAAATTGTTTTTTTTGTGACTTGTGTTTACTTGTTGTGTTAAATAGTGCCTGAGACCCAATATTTTCAGCTTGCAGCTATAATGGTTTTATTAAATGTAGGTTTGTCCACTTGCATATTTTGTGTAACGTTTTGATGTAACGTTTTGCATTGCACTGAAATATTCTGTATAAATATGTTTTTATTTTAGTATACATCTGTTTATTCATTTATTAATAATGTTTATTATTTTACAGTATTAATGTATTGAGGACGCCTGATATAAATGTCTTAGATGTCAGAATTCACCCGCAGTTTATTTTTTTCAATTGTCAATAAAAAATGAAATTTCAACAAAATTGTAATCCTCAATGAATTTTATTAGTAGTGCAAGAACTCAAATCATTGAACTATTTGTACAAATCAGCATTACTGTGTAAAAACAACATGAGGAATAAACTCACAACCAACATCTCTGTACATGTACATACAAACAAACACTATTTAAAACGATTTAAATCCAAGACCACCAGCTGCCATGAGACGCTCACGATTCATATTCAACATTCATGTGCAAATGCTGAATTTCTTGTGTGTCACATGACTCATATAGTGATCGAGAGCTCCGCCCATCCACGTACACTTCTGATCTTCTGTGTCCAACAGCCCACAGCAAATTCACAGCTGTGAAGTTGACAAGAAAATAATTATCAGTAATGAATATCAAAACCAAAAAAATCTCACCCCTCACTGACTACTGTAGTATTGATTTCCCTACTATGGCAGTAAACAGGGGGTGAGATCTGACATTCTTCCAAATTTCTATCTGTGTGTTCAGCAAAAGAAAGACATATATACAGGTTTGGAACAATCTAAGGGTGAGTAAATGATGACAGAATTTTTAGGTGAACTGTCTCTTTAAATTAAATATTTTATTTTTGAAATGACTGAAACTATAATGTTTGTGCAGTTATATTTTCTTCCCAGACTTCCCAACGAACATAGATCGTTATATTTATTGATAATATATAAATCACCATTTATTTTTTGTAGAATATAAATATGTAAATATACGATCTATAACACGTATGAGATTATATTTACAAAAGATTAAATTAAATTACACAATAGTCTTGTATTTACTTCCAGATGCATTATCTCTTTAATACTAAATTATATTTAAAAATAAAAATGTTTTTGGTCATTCTATGATTAGAAGAATCAGTGTCTGTATTAAAGTTTTTTGTATATATATTTTGTATAAAAACAGACTGAACACACTGGATTGCAAACATGCATTGTATTGCCTGACCATCACAGATGCAATGGTTCGTCCCTTTAAAGGAATATTATGGGTTATTTTCACTGTCATGTCTGTGTTTGTGTCCACGCTGACAATTTCAACTCAGTTCACTGTCAGGAACGTCATTCCACATCATTTCACTTTACACTTCACAGTTCAGATAGCAAACATAAATGAAATAAACCTGTTGCGCTTCTATTTAAAAGTGAGATGAAGTGAATCAGAAATGATGCTCGACACAGACAGCAGGTTAATAAGAACCCATATTTTCCTTTAAGTCATAACAAACACATGCTACCCCGACAACAAGCGTAAGATTTAAGCCCCGTCACCGACTCATGCGTTCACACCTTAGACACGTTACTTACTGATCTAAACCCTTTGATTCAGACCAGAGTGGAGAACACTGAGCGACACATCCTGCTCTGCTAAAACAAAGCCACACAGGAGAAAATCTATAGTAAGATCAAATTGAGGATGAAACGGAAACTAATCCTAAAGAAAATGTGTTTCAGCTGATTGTTGGTTGTCGTTATGAATGGTTGCTAGGGTGTTGCACAAATACTGAGTCTTCCAGGACTGGACTAGGACACAAATTCAGGCCGGGAAATCCCAGACCAATCCAGGCCGCAAACCCCATATATAAAGCACAAATACATTTTCTATTACATGTAGAATGCCTTGTTATCGTCACACAATGCACCATCAATGCTAAATTAAACTGAAGGTGCATCGTTTATGAGCAAAATAAATACAGTTTGGATTGTGAAAAACAAATATTAAAATTGATCATGCTGCCAAACCGCAAAGGCACGTTTAAATCATTTATGTCACAAGTCTATCTTAAACTGAAGATCCATTCGATCTTTAGGTTTTATAATAAAACAACAAATAAAGATTACAATCTTAAATTGTTTGTGTTTAGAGAAAGAATTGCATCATGCTGTCAATAATCTAACTGTTTTCCCTTTAAATGCTAATGACGTTAGAAACGTGCATGTCATTTTGTTGAAATTACCTGCATTTCTTTTGCTCTTGCACAAAATTGGGCACGTGGCTTTTGATGCCCTGGGCATAAGCAGCACTCGTGCAGTTTTGAGCGAGAGCAAAAGAAATCCGCATGCGAGCGACGTAAGTTTGCGCTACAATAACATGCTATGGACATTTGTCTGTTAAAAATGCCACTGCTGGCTGGGAGAAGGCCAAATCAGTCAACAGGTCACCGGGAATCATCCCCGTTCTCCCGTTGGCCAGTCCGGGCCTGGAGTCTTCTGTATTGTAAGTGGTGGCTAGGGGATTGATGGGTGGTTGCTAAGGTGTTGCTAGGGTTTCCTGAGAGGTTGCCAAGGTGATGATATGATGACTTGGTGTAGAGGTTTGATCTTTAGATTCTCCTTCAGTGCAAATCAACAGGATTTTATCACACTTTCCCACCCAATGTTGACACGTCTCGTGCTGTGAGCTCATTTTTGAATGGGTTAAATTCTAATGTGATGATCACAGTTTAGTTTAATGAGAACTCACAGCTGTGATGAAGTTGCTGGTTTGAGACGGGAGCTCCGGCTCTTTGTGGTACAGGATGGATGTGGTGACTTTAGGTGGAGACGGGGAGGGCGTCGGAGAGGAGAGGTAAGATCCCGCATCGCTGCCGCAAGTCTCCATGGCGACGGAAGGGTGATGCTGGACCGAGCTGGAAGAGTCTGCGTTCTCCGAGACTAGAGACGGAGAATCAGATGTTCAGAATTCACTCTAACATGTTTAAAGGGTAAGTGCTCAGATGCTTCAGTGTAAATAAAGAAAAACCTGAATGCTCTCTTTTATAAAAAGAAGATTTGGAGGAGAATGTTGGGAATTAAGTCTCGACAAGTCGTTCACTTTCTTTCTGTGGAAATAATCATTTCACCGCAGTTTTTGTGTATTTTCAGTTATTAGGTGAAGGTTACTCTCTCTCTTCATTGTTTTTTTATTTGTCGCACACACCCAATTGGCCCCTCTGGTCTCTGCGCGGAGTTTCCAAGGCGTCTATTAGACCAAACAAACAGCGGCAGAGTGAGAGAGGCCCACTTCCTGTTTGACACTTCCTGTCTCAATTACTGCCGTTCACATAGATGTTCTGCTCACACACACAGTCACACGCTCACACACGCAACGTCTCGGCCTTGATCATATCTGTGCAGAAGTGTACACAAGTGTTTTTTTGAGAGCTGAAGCGCAGTCAGACTCACTCATAGACGTGTGTGCGGTGGAATCGTGCTCCAGCTCGTCCTCTTCGATGCAGTCGTACGGCCAGTGAGAGAGAGACGGGTGTGAGGGGTACAGGTGTAGATTGAGAGATCCCAGCAGCGATGATGAAGACTGACTGCTGGATGAAGACGAGCTGCTGTTAGAGATGGTGGAGTGAGGTCTCTTAAACGGCGTGGAGTGATCGAAGGACGACACGGCTACAGACGCCCTCATCCTCGACTCTAAAAACACACAATAGAGAAATCACCTCATTTACATTTATCATCACCATAACAAGTCCCAGCGCATTCAATCCAGAGATTCATTTGATCGGTTTGAGATATATCAGTCAATGCTGAACATCTCTCTGTTTATAATGGGAAGAGACCTGATCAGATAAAAATCATATTTGTCGTCCTAGGACAGTTTCCTGCTGGAGGTCTGTGATGCCCGACACATTCATCAGATGTGAATCATAAAGTTCAAATGCTTCTCACATAGACACGAGTTGTGAAAATGACACGGATGAGAAAATGAAGTCACACAAGCACCCGAAACATCATATGAGATTCATACAGCAGATAACTGCAGATGAAGGTCATTTCACCACTCGCCACAGCCGCTTTAACTTTCTGAAAACACACCGCAATCTCACACCATCTCTGCTCTAATTCTTTAAAAATTATTCTAAAAAAACCTTACTTTTCCATACATTTTTTACATCTACACAACAACGTACAAAAAAAGTTTTCAAAAGTTTTCCCAATAACGCTGTCGTGTAAATGAACAACCAAAATGCACAAAAGTTTTTACTTGAATATGTCATGTAAATCCCCCATGAAACGTCTCTTCCTTAAAGGGCCGGCGTGTGATTTCTGCACCAAACAGAACTACAGAATACAGAAGGTGGTGCCACCCCCAAACACACACCATTGGCTGAGCTGATGTCTGTCTTTGTTTGATTTTGCTGGTGACAGAAAGGACGTCACGTCATGCAAGTTCATTTCTACACAAACACGATGATGCCTCGCTCATGAAGACATCTCACCTTTCGTAATGTAGTCCACAGCCCGATCGCTGATGGCCGAGTCGCTGGGTTTAATGTCCATAAACGGCTTGTTTCCAATTCCCATAGAAACCATCTCCTGCATTCTCAACTCTGAAAAGAAAAGCGTACGGACGTAAGACACGAGACGACGGATTCATTAAGCGCAAGGCTCAGATGTGAGAAGCGCTCACCTCGGTTGCGTAAGGCCTGTCTCCACAGGATTTTTCCGATCACGGCGGTCCACACAGCCTTCACGTCTCCAGAACAGGCCTGAAGGATGAAGGTGTCCTGAGACTTCCGTCGCCGGAACCAGATCTCAAACCTCAGTCCGCTGCTGCCCACATTCTCCGTCATTCCAATCTCAGCCGTCTGTAGAGATACCTCACATTAGTAACTTTCACATTTACAGTCTTTACTGGTAAATTGCAAGAAAATCGCAGTTAACAGATCATGTGTGAACAGGACCTTTACACTAAATCGGTACTCCCAAATTCCCAGTAATAGAAGTAGTAACGTGACCGTCAAATTCCAGTAAGTGCCGACGTGTGAACGAAGAATTAAGATTACCGTTAAGAGCATTTACACACATAAAGTGCTTATCTTTAGCATCGCTCTTGCGGTTCTTTTCTCCCTGTTGTACCACAAAGTTGGGATGTGTAGAGAAAGAAGTAAAATTACGAGAGAAAAGGACTGATGCTGTCTTACTGTTAAATTAAGAGAATGTCATTGCTTGTGTGAACAGCACATTTGTGTATTTAATATAAATTTACGTGAATGACTTTACCAGTAAATTTCCAGCATTGCTGTGTGAAAAGGGCTAATGACGGACACGCACGATAACAGAATCTGTGTGTTAAACTGATGGCTCTGCACCTTGAAGGACTGCTTGTAGATGTAGATGTCATATCCTCCTTCTATCTTTTTGGTCTTGCTGAAGAGGATGAGGTCCTCGAACAGGAATACGTGACGGAGGTTTTTCTTCCGTCCGCACCAGACGATGAACTCATCTTGACATCTGAGCTGTCCCTGTTCCTTCAGATTCACCTGAGAAAAACACAACGTCAGACTGTTAACATATCTAATTTTCCAAACCTTCCCACGATGCATTGCAACAAGCTCAAAAACCCAAGATGATGTTTAACTTTATCAATTATTTTCCTTTGAGTCTTGTCTGTGTCTCAGATATTTCTTCTAGGATTCAAATTTCTTGAGCTACAAGAGATCTCAGACTCCACCTACATCACATCCACGGATGGCATCCATGGCCAGCAGGTCGTTGCCGTGGCGCAGCTGGAATTTGACCATCTCTTCAGCCGTTCTGAGGTCAGCGAGGTCCTGCTCGTGTGATTGGTCGCATTCTTTAATGAGATCTTTCAGCAGGAGGGCGTATTTACTCATCCTCTGAATGGGCTTCAGCAGGTAAGACGCCAGATCCATCTTATCACCCAACTCCAACTGTTTATTCTGATGAAGACACATTCACAGCAGGTGTGAACTTCACATTCGGTGTTCGTGTACACGTCTGGACAGGAAATGATGCGGCTCACCTTAAAGAAACTGTTGCCGTGACTGGTTAGCAGGGCATCTGATCGAGGTTTGTTTTTGCTGTAGAGGGAGTACATGCCAAACTGTTCCTCCTGCCCAAGGGTAAAATCAAGAAAATGTCAGAGGTTTTTATTGCACTTTTCTTGGCGTTTCGATTTTCCTATAAGAATATTATGCTGATTTGTAAATGTGTGCATTCATTTTAGTTAAAGTTTATTTTTCCATTTATGTATTTTATTATACAATATGTTTTTAAACATTAACAAAAGGCTTCGTTACATTTATAAACAAAAAAGAATGAAAATATAGACCACTTTGGAAGATGTCAACACTGGTCCAGAAGCACTTCCGGTTTCATTTTTTATTTTGATTCTATTAATTGTATACATAAAATTAAATCTAAAACAGTTCTGTTTAGCTTTGTAATTGAGTTCTGTCGGTTGTATACTGTTCAAATGTTTGTTTCTGACACAGCAAGTTGCTGGATCGGCATTGTTTGTGCTAAAGTGGTCTATACATTAAGTTTTTAACATTGAGTTATAAGTTTTAATTTTTTTTCATATTAATTTTAGGTAAATATGTAGCAACTTTGTTACATGCTTTTGTCATTTTATTATTGATTTGATTATTTTTTATGTTGCTATAAAAGATGAACTAATTTTACTTTTCGTTTTCTTTATTAGTTTAATCTTAGTGCTTAAACTTATTTTGTATCATTTAGATTTTTCATTAGTTTATCTTTTTCTCCAATCATTTAAGGCCAATATTTTAATTGATTTGAGTAAACAGAAATGCTTTCAAAGTTGTCATTTTAGTAAACTAATATATATATAATTTATCATATTTTTTGTGTGGAAATTACAGCAATATTAATACCAGATTGACCAACAAAAATTTAAATTTTGATAACAAATGAACGTTTATCATCACCAGAGTTGGTAAGTTACTCTGATAAAGTAATTAATGACTCTTTACTAACGACATATTCAATAGTGTAATTAGATTACTGTACAAATGACTCTCTACAAAAAGTATTTCATTACTTATTACTAATGACTTTCTATATCTTACATCAACCTTGATTAGAATTGAAACATTCATTCAAATAAATAACAAATCACTTCAGAAATGAATCTTATTGACTGAGCAAAGAAGTATACAAATGTGAGAAGGATACATTAAAGCATACATTTTACAGTTAGACTTATATTCAATAGTGGAAATGATATCATTGGTTAAAAGTCAGAGAAAAAATCTTATCATGATTAAACCAAAAGACAATATATTTAATGAGCAAAAGCAACGCCTAAAGTTTGGGCTACTTAATGTTAGATCACTAAATCCAAAAGCAGTTATTGTAAATGAAATGATCACAGACAACAGTTTTGATATACTTTGCCTCACTGAAACCTGGCTTAAGCCAAATGATTATTTTGGTCTAAATGAGTCTACTCCTCCAAGCTACGGTTATATTCATGAGCCACGTCCGGTTGGTCGAGGTGGTGGTGTCGCAACAATCTTTAGAGACTTTCTTACCGTTACTCGGAGAACAATGCATACATTTAAATCATTTGAAATGCTTGCGTTGAACATAACAGTTCCAAACAAAAGTAAAAAATCATTGGTCTCTCTTACATTGGTTACTGTGTATAGACCCCCTGGGCCTTACACTAATTTTCTGATAGAGTTCGCAGACTTCTTATCGGATCTATTGGTTAACGTCGATAAAGTACTGATTGTTGGAGATTTTAATATCCACGTAGACAGTGCTAACGATCCATTAGCTGTGGCGTTTAAAGAACTACTAGACTCTTGTGGTGTAACACAATACATCAATAGACCTACTCATCGCCTTAATCATACCCTAGACTTGATTATATCTCAAGGAGCCGATCTAACCAATATCGATATTATACCTCAAAGCGACGATGTTTCCGATCACCATCTTATAACATTTACACTGCGCACTGCAGAAATCAGTTGTATATCTCGTTATCGACAGGGTAGAACAATCACCTCAACTACTAAAGATAGTTTCGTAAAGAACTTGCCAGATCTGACTTCTCTAATAACCTTTCCAACGAATATAAAATTGCTCGATGACATGACCAGCAACATGGGCACTATTTTCTCTAATACATTAGAAGCGGTCGCACCTATGAAGTCAAAAAGGATAAATGAAAAGAACATAGCACCATGGTATAATAACACCACTCGCGCCCTAAAAAGAGAAACGCGTAAACTGGAGCGAAAATGGAAACAAACCCAATTGGAGGTCTTTAAAATTGCATGGAAAGAGAGTACAAGCTGTTACAAAAAGGAACTAAAAGCAGCAAAAGCCGAGCACTTCCGTAACCTCATAGAAAATAACAAAAACAATCCAAGGTTTTTATTTAGTACAATTGCTAAATTAACAAACAAACAGACTCCACCTGACCTGGGTATTCCGCCGCACCTTGGTAGCAATGAATTCATGAATTTTTTTACCGAGAAAATCGAAATAATACGAGACAACATAGCTAAAACCAAACCTCCAAGTTTGTCGGAAGAATTAGTTTCAACCGTCACCCAAAAAGAAAAGCTAGAGTGTTTTTCTCCTATAAATCAGGAAGATTTAATTAAACTTATTGCAACATCCAAACCAACGACATGCTTATTAGACCCCATTCCGACTGCTTTATTAAAAGAGTTACTACCTGCTGTAATTGAGCCCATTTGTAACATAATCAACTCGTCTATTAATCTAGGACATGTCCCAGGACCCTTTAAGCTGGCTCTAATTAAGCCTCTTATCAAAAAAACAAATTTAGACCCAAATGAACTTGGAAGCTATAGACCGATTTCAAATCTCCCGTACTTGTCTAAAATACTAGAAAAAGTAGTGTCAACTCAACTGTGTACCTTCCTACAAAATAATGACATGCACGAAAAGTTTCAGTCTGGCTTTAGACCGCATCACAGCACTGAAACTGCTCTCGTTAGAATTACAAATGACCTTCTTACTGCTTCAGATAAAGGTAACATCTCACTATTAGTCCTGCTTGACCTTAGTGCTGCTTTCGATACTGTAGACCATAAAATACTAATAGATCGTTTACACCATTATATCGGTATTCAGGGACAGGCACTACAATGGTTCAAATCTTACTTAACAGACTGATATCAATACGTCCATTTAAATGGGAAATCGTCAAATCTTACGCAAGTCAATTATGGACTACCTCAGGGATCGGTTTTAGGACCCTTGCTTTTCTCCATATACATGCTGCCCCTCGGCAATATTATTAGAAAACATGGAATTAGCTTCCACTGTTATGCAGATGATACTCGGCTATATATCTCATTAAGACCAGATGATTCCTTTAAGCTATCCAAACTGGCAGAGTGCATCGAGGACATAAAACATTGGATGACTAGTAATTTCCTCCTCTTAAACTCTAGCAAAACAGAAATATTACTTATAGCACCAAAATCAAGTAAACAGAATATCTCCGATTACAGCCTGCAAATTGAAAGCTGCACTGTTACTCCAACAAATACAGTTAAAGACCTAGGCGTTATATTAGACGACAACCTGTCATTTAAAAATCACATCTCAAATATCACAAAAACAGCCTTCTTCCACCTTAGAAATGTTGCCAAATTACGAAATAGTTTATGTGTTGCAGACGCAGAAAAGCTTATTCATGCATTTGTGACCTCACGGCTTGACTATTGTAATGCTCTACTTAGTGGTTGTCCTGTATCATCGATAAACAAACTACAGTTAGTTCAGAATGCAGCTGCCAGAGTTCTTACTAGGTCAAGAAAATACGATCACATAACCCCAGTTTTATCATCGCTTCACTGGCTACCCATTAAGTATCGCATTGATTTTAAAATTATTTTAATTACTTACAAAGCCCTGAACGGTTTAGCACCTACTTACTTTACCGAGCTTTTATCACGTTACAACCCATCACGCTCGCTGAGATCTCAAAATTTAGGACTTTTGACAACACCTAGAATAACAAAATCCACCAAAGGTGGACGAGCTTTCTCATACGTAGCACCTAAACACTGGAATAGCCTTCCTGATACTATTCGAGGGTCAGACACACTCTCCCAATTTAAATCTAGATTAAAGACACATCTTTCAGCCAAGCTTTCACTTAATGCATAGTTAATGAATAGCAGCTACGCTAATTATTCTCTTTATTCTCTTTCCGCCTCTGCCTCGGGATGCCCATCCCGAGGTAGGAAGAAGTTCCACCATGTCCAGACGACCGACAGATGCCCATCCCCAATTTGAGATTACACCAGATACAGCTGCAGACTGACTGACCATCCCAGCTCCATCTAAGGCAATTCCACCAGCTGCCAAGAGAAATATGACCATCGGACCATCCCAGCTCAGACCACTACATCCCCAACCAAGAGCAAAGACGGACTATTTGTCTTATTAATGCTGAAGTTACAATATTTGGTATTAAATGCTAAACCTAAACCACACGTCAGCAGTCTGAGTGCAGCTATGACACGTCAGAGGGGATCTGGCCCTCCCGGTTGAGCCTGGTTTCTCCCGAGGTTTTTTTCTCCATTAATCAATCATTGGAGTTTGGGTTCCTCGCCACAGCAGGGCAGTGTTGGCCTGCTCACCGGGAGACTGCATTCATTCATTTATTTATTTATTTATTTAGAAATTAGATATTATTTATTAGAATGATCTTACTCGTTGTATAAATACCATGCACTGTGCTGTGTTTTAACTTTTCTGTTTTTCCTGTTTGCCCCTGTAAAGCTGCTTTGAAACAATACACATTGTGAAAAGCGCTATATAAATAAACTAGAATTGAATTGAATTGAATATCAAAATTATATTTCACAGTATTTAGTTGAATAACATCAGAAGTAACTGTAATTAAATTACAGAAAAAATAGAAAAATCCCTTACTTTAGTTTTTCAAGGGAAAAGTAATTAAATTACAGTAACTAAAAACTGATCATCACACACGGCAGTGATCTTTTCCCTGCAGTTCCTCGAGTCACAAACAAAACACTCCGTAAACATGTAAATAATATGAAGATAACCACATGGTAGAATCTGCTGCACGGCTGTAAATGAAAGCTGATTTAACTCACGTGTCGCAGAAAGCATGCGCTGACAGACAGCGGCGAGTGAGTGCAGCTCTCCAGATCCTTCTGAAAATACTGAGTGTGAAAGTCACACAACTTCTCCAGATTCCCGAAAACAATACCGCGCTTCCCTCGCAGATCCTGCGGCAGATCCAAACGCTCCATCTCAGGGAAATAATGTTCAATGATGTATCTGAGAGAGCGGACGTACTCTCTCTCTGTAGAAATCATCTCATCCATGATGTGCTGGATTTTACTGAAAACCACAGATGGGAAGAATGAACATCTCCACTGAAAGAGGTGACATCATCCTCATGTCCATCACTCACCTGCTGTGTCTCTTGATGTCTCCATCGCTGTGTCTGCTGTGGACTCTGGGCGGTGATGACAGACTGTGACTGCGGATCAGCGCTGGACTCTGGAGTTTCTGCTCCACGCACACGTTGTTGGTCACCTCCAGACCTTTGATGAGGACGCCCGTGTATCCGTGATGACCTGCATCCGTGTGACATTTATCCCGGGGCGTCAGCTCGTAGCTCACGGTCTTCATGAGTTTCTTCAGCGGTTGCTTACGGTGAGGTGTGGCCGGAGAATGAAGCGGCTCAGAGTGGCAGGAGGCTGAAGAGTCCACGGTGCAGTCGCTGTCGGTGTCGTCAAATGGCGACGGCGAGAGTTTACCGCTCTCTGAGAGGAACGGGAAGGGAATCGGATTTTTAGAGAACGGGCCGGCAGAATGAGGCTTCACCTCATCAAAATCAAAAGAGGAGTTCAGTGAAGGAAGCTCACATCCGTTCAGAGTCTCGGCGGGTTTACTCAAAGTCTCGGATGAACTGGACTCTTTCGGGTTCAGGGGGGCAGAAGAAACCTTGGCCAGTAGTTCCTCAAGTTGCGTTTTAGTTTGCTGGCACTTCTGCCAAACTGTGTTCCACTGCCGGAGCTCTCGTGTGCTGTCGAGGTTTAACACCATCTGGTTGAGCGTGCTGAAGTTGTCTAAAGAGAATTTAGTGGCTTCGCTGTGGTAGTCCTGCAAAACCTGCAGAACCGTTGAGCTGAAGCTGAGCGCATCATCATCCAACCTCAGCTGACAGAAATAATCCTGACAATGAACCAGCCACTGGTTTGCCTGTGTGACCGACAAGAATATTGTAGTTTACTAAAAATAACAAAATGCGTCTGTTCACTGAATAAATATTCAAAAAATGGAATGGAATGGAGAAAATTAAAATAGGTTTAAGCTAAATCACTACAGAAAAATGATTAACTGGAAATTTAAAAAAAAGGGTAATAAATAAGAATAATGAAGCAAATATACAATAGATAATAATAATAAAACAAACTAATAATAAATAAACTAGACTAAAATTGAGTAAGAAATTAAACTTAAATAGCAACTTATGAAAAAAAACTTAAATAAATCAAATGAAAACTATTTGAAAATGACAAATACATTTTTTTTATAAATTAACATGAAAAAATAATTAAAGCTAATTTACGTAAATTATTACACAAAAAAAAACACATTTAACCAGTAATCAAAAGAAGACCTTTAACCATTTAGCCAATTGTATTACATATAAAGAGATGTTTTACTTGCAAATGTTTAACTTCATATTAAGTTGAGTATAACAAAAATAAAAATGACTTAATTAGATATCCCACGACCTAAAATCATAATGGAAATGTTTCATCTATCAATATGAATATATGAGCTTGAACTTGGTGTGTTTAAAAACATTGACGAAATATGGAAACATGTTTAATGTCATCACTTTCACTTCAGAATCCAGTCTGGAAGCTGAACGCTACTGGACATTTTAAAATGGGGAGGAGTGACTTCATATGTTCGTCTATAACTTCCTGTTTCCATGCATGAAATAAAATGAAGCTCTCAAGGCACTTCAGTGGCTCTTTAAGATTTGATGAATCTGAATCTGAAACACTAGCGTCTGTTGATGTGTATAATTGTTTACCGATTCATAGAACTCGTAGAGGTTGAGCAGGAGCTCCAGGTGGTTCTTGCGTGTTTGGCAGCGCTGCAGGATGGAGGTGATGTGTTCTCTGAACTCAAGCAGATCTGAAGAAGATGAGAACGTTTTCGAATCCTTCATTAATGCCGCAGCTTTCTTCTGCTGTTCCTGTAAACATCACAATAACACATTAGTTAGATTTATGACCAATCAGAGTCTTATAAAACATCAAAGTGAAACAATGACATTTGCACGTAGCTCAAGAAATATATTCAAAAACCTTGTTCTGTTCAGAGAGAGAACAGGGACACTTACTGTGGCGTCTTGAATGAACTGGGCGAGATTCTGTCTCATGTCCTGAATGGAGCTCAAAGTGAGATTGTAAGAGTCCAGAGGAGCCAAATGTTTCTCACTCTCCACACAAAACCATTTCTTAACCTGAGCAGAGTTTTCAAACATCAAGAGAAACATGAGCATACAACAATCTCTCATCAGATTAAACTCATCTAACAAACAGATTACAGATGAGAGAGAGAGAGACAGTATTGCGTTATGTGATGTCTCTGACCTCCTGATGTTGCTCGTGGATGGAGTGTTCTTCCAGCAGTTTCTCCAGCTGCTGTAGGGTTCTGTTAGACAGAATCACCAGTTTATGAATCTCTTCATCCACCTGATTATAAAGAGCGCCGACCAAATCCACAGCATCCCTGAAATCAGATCACAACATCCCAATAAACAACAGTTCTCATCTCCTGTAACAATCAGCTGTACATGTGCATTTTGATCTTTTCGCAAATACACAATGGTTACGTAATTTTTTTTATTTTATTGAAATCAACAGCAACTGCAAAAACTTGCATCAACTCATGTACAGTTACTAATAAGACCAGAAGAGAAAACGTGCAGCAGACACAGCAGATGTGCAGCAGGCACAAAGCAAACATGTGTCAGGTGCGCAGCAGAGCTGCAGGAAAAAACAGCAACACGCATGCAGCAGACGCATGGCAAAAAATGCAAAGTGACAAGTGTGCAACAGGTAAGCACCAAACACATAGCAGATATGTAACATACATGGAACCGTTGCAGCGCAAACACGCAACAGACACGCAGCAGGTGTGCAGTAGACATGCATTATTTGCGTAGCACACATGCATCACACATGCATCACACATGCAAAAAATGTGCAGTAGACACGCAGCAAACATGCAGCAGTACCTGTAGTTCTCATTTTCACACATATCGTCTTTCCTGATGCGTGCCAGAAATGTCCCACCCTCCATTCTCAGACGGTTCAGTTTAGCATCTTCCAGAATATTCTTCATGAGATTCTTCTGCAGGCTGATGACCTCTGACACCTCCTACAGAACATATCACACTGAACTTCAATCATTCTGCAGTCTCTCAAAAAACTAATGGAGATCAGCAGCGTCCGTCTGAGAAATCATACATATTCCACTGAACATCACACACAGAAACACAGAGTGAGGATTACCACAGATGACTCCAGACCGCTGATGTTGTTTAGCGTCTCAATAGAGCTCTGAAGAGAGGCGATCGCCACACTGCAGCTGTTAGCAAACGGATCGATTTTCTGCCAATTAAAAAAACACAATGTTTGAAGATTAAAAGTCTTTCTACACCCCAGTCGGATGTAGTCGGATCAGAATATTTCTCAGTGTACCTGTCTGAAATGAATGTAGTGGCTGTGGTCATAAGAGAAGGTGCCATCGAAATCTCTTGTGAGTTGAGGAGAATCAATGTGTTTCTGTAGAGCTTTCAGAGAAGTCAAGACTTCACACTGTGAGGAATAGCCACAGTCAGCACATCATCATACAAGAGAAACACCTTTTAATACACCACAAAATAAACAACACACACACAAAGACAGAACTTCTAACAGGCTGAAGTGTAGCTGGATGAGACATTGTTAGTCAGTATTCTTAATTGTTGCTATGGTGTAACTACGGTGCTGTGGATATTCTGAGTGGTTGCTATGGCGTAACTACGCTACTGTGGGTATTCTAAGTGGTTGCTATGGTGTAACTACGCTACTGTGGGTATTCTGAGTGGTTGCTATGGCGTAACTACGTTGATGTGGGAATTCTGAGTGGTTGCTATGGCGTTACTACGGTGCTGTGGGTATTCTGAGTGGTTGCTATGGCGTAACTACGCTACTGTGGGTATTCTGAGTGGTTGCTATGGCGTAACTATGCTACTGTGGGTATTCTGAGTGGTTGCTATGGCGTTACTACGGTGCTGTGGTCATTTTGAGTGGTTGCTATGGCGTTACTACGCTACTGTGGGTATTCTGAGTGGTTGCTATGGCCTTACTACGGTGCTGTGGGTATTCTGAGTGGTTGCTATGGCGTTACTACGTTGATGTGGCTATTCTGAGTGGTTGCTATGGCGTTACGACGGTGATGTAGGTAGATGTAAGGATGTTCCTAAAAGGTCAGAATTGTGTTTGTAAACTGGTTCTTGGATATTCTGAGTGGTTCCTATGATGTTTTTATTACCATACAGACAGACAGATACTCACTGGAACTGTTAAGTCTCTTTCAGCTTTGACTGCTGCATCTTTGTCCACCAGTAATAGAACAGAGTAAAGTGCATTTGGTAGAGAAGACTGCAGGAATAAAAATACACAGAATAAATCAATCTGTCCAAAACACATGAACGATAACACAGTTTTAGGATTATCAAGGTCAAGGTTGAGAGCTGGTGGGCCGGTTCGCCCCTGGAACAGTATGATATCTCACCTGAAACTGAGACAGGCCGGAGTACAGCACGGATGGGGCCGG